>NC_057693.1:1005253-1020343 GCF_014466175.1 Vespula pensylvanica
AAAGAGCCGGTTTATTACGTTCGTCCCGAAGACCATTCGCTGTCATCGGCACGATGACGATCGTTGTGACCGTACGCGTAACGCACTGATCCGATAATACGTATCCAAAGTGAAAAGCTTCTGAGAGTCGGCACGCACATCGCCTATCATCCTCGAGTTGATATCTACGACGATTTACGAGCACTATTTCTCTTGGTCGTTTAAACGTTCGTCAGTTTCTTCCTTCGATTCTGTTAAGCGATAAAACTTAAGTGATAATAAGATGACAAAGATTCGTATATACAAAGACGATACCAACGAAATCGTACGATAGGAACGAACATCGATCGGAAATCATTATCGATTCAATCGAGAGAAAAGTCCAAGAGAATTGAAGCTTCGAATGGAAGAGAAAGATAGTAGGATAGACAAACAGACGGGCGGACGGACGGACGGATAGACAGACAGAGAAAGAAAGAGAGAGATGATCGTACTAACATAAGAGTTATATTAACGGTTTCCGGCTAGGAATATTTTCGCGTCATCTGTTCGACGCCGATCATAAATCCTGACCGTCGACGATGGAAAGACTCGCGCGTTACGCGGAACTTATTAAAATCGCGAATATCGAATTGTCTGCTTGTCTCTCTCCTCCTCCCCCTCTCTCTCTTTCTCACTCTCTCTCTCTGTCTATCATATAAATTATCTTGAATATGTCCATCCCATTATCCCTTGACGAACAAAATCGTTCTATCCAACGTGAATAAAAAAGAAAGAAAGGATGAAAAAAGGAATAAAGAAAAAGAGAGAGAGAGAGAGAGAGAGAGAGAGAAAGAAAGAGACAGACGAAAAAAGAGCGTCGATCCGCGCACACGAGTTCGCACTGAATCTCCACACGAATGCGCACAGTGTTCACTTGGTACACGCGCGCACGCGCACTTACTCACTCCTCGAGTAGACGGCATCACACAGTGACGACAACAGTAGGGGTATATCACCGGAGACGCACTGCGTGGCACGACGGATCTCGAACTGTGTCAAGGTTCCTATGAAGAGGCTCGCTTAGTCGATGTCTTTCTCTCTCTTTCTCTTTTTAGACCATTTGAAGAAAAAATAAACTTTTCCAAAAATCAGACTCTCTCTCTCTCTCTCTCTCTCTCTCTCTCTTTCTCTTTCTCTTTCTCTGTCTCTGTCTCTGTCTCTGTCTCTGTCTCTGTCTCTGTCTCTATTTCTCTACTCTCTTCCTCTCTCTTTCTTTCATTCTTTCACACTCTCAGAGACGAGTCGATGCTCGCGAGTAGTCTCGAGTTCAGCCGCGAAGTAGAGTCGATCTCGGGACACTAGGTGCGCGCTTGGTAGGGGTCCGCGTAGGGTCTCGAGAATGGAGTTGGAAGGGGATAAGGTCGAAGGTCAGGGCTATACGGTCTGACCCATGACCTCTGACCCTCTCGATCCCTCCGACCCGACCCGCCAGAACCCGCTCTCCCTCCACTTCTACCGCTCATGCACTTAAGTCGTTCTTTCTCTCTTTCTCTCTCTCTCTCTCTCTCTTTTTCTTTCCTTATTTCTCGCTTTCTTTCTTTCTTTCTTTCTTTCTTTCTTTCTTTTTTTCTTTCTTTTCTTTTCCTTCCCCTCCATCTTTCTACCGGCGTCCTTTTTCCTCTCACAAATGTCAGTCGTCTCGGCAGCCACGAGATACGACCAGCTTCCATACTCGTATCTCTCCGTTTCTCTCACACAAACGCAAAATGCAAACGCACGCTCTTTTGAAATATTCATCTTCTATTCTCGCAAAGGAACGCTCACGAACCCTCTCCTGTCTCCTGTTCTCTGCTGCATATGACATTCCTTCTAGATATGTTTTGCTACGACGTAATCGGAAATCCGTGAAATTCGATGAAACTTTAAATAGTTATATGCATACTTAAGGTTATCGGTTCGTAGGTCGAGCAAAGGATTTCCAATAACTTTGATGAATTCATTCCGGTTGCGAGTCGAAACAAAGATAAGAGTCATAATTAAGATAATAACGCGCGAGACCGACCACGTCTCGAACTAATTACTGTTTCTGATTATTAATATTATTGTTATTGCATCGTCATATATATATATATATGTGTGTGTGTGTGTGTGTATGTAGCTATATACAAACGTAAGTATATATATTTAAAGAGCTCGTTTCATCCACGTGCTTACAATACATATTTCACTTTAACACTGCGAGTAAAGTCAAGTTCACGAAATCCGTTTCCGGCGATTAGATCAATTATTAATCGATTTCTACGTAATTCACATTATGCACTACCTTCCATTTCGATGAATACGTGATAATGTCACAAATACATACTTTTTCTCGCAGGTAGAAAGGTAAAAAGCTTATGAAAAAGAAACGATCAAACTTTCAACATCTTTCAACGTCGTTGGTTTGAAATAAAATTCGATCAATAATTATCTTTCCTCGTCGTCGTCGTCGTCGTCGTCGTCGTTGTCTTAATCCTGACGATAATTAAACGAAAAGCAGTACGATAAAGAAAGATGTTATCTTTATCACTGATCGATTGAAAATTGTTTTTTAATTGCTGGACAATTAATTCCCCCGATGTAAAGTGTTCACCTTATTAAACGAAGTAATTCATTCTGGTTAATTCTGGCACCCTCTTCTACTTATTTTTATTTCTTCTTATTTTTTCTTCCTTTTCCGTTTCTTAAGACTTACGACGTCGAACATGTGTTCGAGGAAGACGATATTTTTGCAACGATCCGACGAGCGAGATCACGGCCGTGTCGAGCAGACTAAAGTAACAGAAGAGCGCGCTTCTGTGTCGGTGAGAATGCTCGTAGAGTGCTTCGCGAGCGTATACATGAAAGTGAGCCACTTAATATGGATGTGTGCGGAAGACCCGCGATTGGACCTCTGAACTATGACCTCCGCGCATCGGGACCATCGCGCCGAGCAACGGCCGGTTGCTACGAACCGTTTGAAAAATTTCACGCTCTACTCGCGAACGTAACCGATTACATACAGCGAACTACCTATTACCTCTTTCTTCTATACTTCCGTCATTTTTTCTCCTTCCTTTTTTCTCTTTTTTCTCTCTCTCTCTCTCTCTCTCTCTCTCTCTCTCTTCTTTTTTGTTTTTCTTTCTTTCTTCCTTTCTTTCTTTCTCTCTTCTTCGAGTACCTATCATCTCTCCTCCTTTCCACTTTACCTTTGCCTTATTCCATCTTGTTATTCTCGTCTCGAAGGTCGATTTAAATCACGATGCCCCGCGATTTGTTTTGACTACGTGACGGGTCAAGTTTCCTGTGTGCTATTCATCACAATTAGCTATTGTTAAATATGTTAACGAGATACCGTAATGTTATGGAACTAACGATAACACGTTTAATGTAAGCTTCAATAATCATTCTCGCATTCGATATTAAATAGCATATAAAGTTTTGATAAAGGTCGGTAAGTTCAAATCTGTTCTTCAAACGTTCTCATGAAATTCGCTATTTATCGTTCACGTTTCTTTGTCTTTTCTAAACACGTAATATCGAACAATACAAAATGAAGAACAACGTTACAACAGCGATTTACGATCGTTTTTAACGATTGAAATAAGAACGTCGAATTCGTTTAAGATAATATATGTATTATCGTTCGTTCGAATGAATAGTTAAGGAAGTGATTCGTGTCAGCGAAGAATCCCCCATGACACAAAGCTCTTTATACACAAAGAAAAACTTTCAAATCTAATTAACGTTATTTCGAATGATACGATGGAAAGATAAAAAGAAGGAACACCGAACTCCAACGAGATCCAAGATATTCGGTAAATTTTAGATCCTTCGTCTACAGAAGCTACAACGCAAATGCCTCGTAAATCCGTGTAGCGAGGCATTCGCTTATAGTCGAGTTAATAACTCTCCATAAATATCAGGGAAAGGAAGGTCGGTCAAAGAAAAAAAATATAAACAAACTTATTCTCTCTCTCTCTCTCTCTCTCTCTCTCTCTCTCTCTCTCTCTCTCTCTCACACACACACATACACACACACACACACACATACACAGAGACACAGAGAAGCGCGCACAGCAAAGAACGATGCACGCACCGTCTAGACTCCCCGTGATTTCGTCGATTTCTCGAGAAAGAGAGAGAAAAAGAAATAGAGAGATAGAGAGAGAGAGAGAGAGAGAGAGAGAAACATTTCGATAAACGGCCGAGACATCGATATTTATCGCGCGCTCGATCGACCGTAAGAGTTTTAAACGTAGAGTCAAGTGACGTTAATCATACGCGTGGCTATGCCCGCGCGAGTGCACCGACTCTACGAATTGATGATTCCTAATTAAGGTACCGCGGTGCAATTAAGGAGACGCGCTCCTTTAATTGCAGCTATCAATAAAAAGATAGAGAGGGAGAGGAAGGGTGGAACCAGCGGTGGAAGATAGTCCGAGAGGAGGGACCGACGAAGAAGACAGAGACCGAAGTACGGGTGTCGTCCGATAAATGTTTTCGTGCTACCGTATGTAATAAGCTAGCTATGTGTGTGCCCTCGAGAATAAACCAACCCGTTCCCACTCCCCTACTCGAAATCTCCCATCGTTTTCTTCGTCCTTCTTCGTGATCATTCGCCGCTCGTCCGGAATTTCTCAATTCGATTTCCGTCCGGTCGCTCATTAATTGCAACCAGTTCCTTAACCGGCGAAATCGAGTCACCGTACTCTTCTTCCCTCGATCTCTTTCTCCTTCTCTTTCTCTCTCTCTCTCTCTCTCTCTCTCTCTCTCTCTCTCTCTCTCATTCTCTCATTCTCTGTGCGTTTCTCTGTCTCTTTCAAGTCGCACCTACTTAATTGGATCGCGTACCACGGCTCGAACGTTTTTCGAAATACCACGCTCAATTCGTACGGTCCTGTTATTCCTCGTATTATTTTTACCTGGCCCTTTTAATCCTCCTATTTTACTTTACTTTACTTTACTTTCATTTATTATACTTTTACTTTATTCGTTCGGAAATACGATAACCCGTTGAATATCTATACGATTCGAAATAATTTATACCCGAATTCACGAATTTTAATATCCGAGAATATGGGAGAAAAGAAAAGAAACAAAAAGAAAGAGATTATCTCCCGTAGGATCGTCGTTAGATAAATATCGTTTTCGTCGGGACTATGTAAATAAATCGAAATAGATGGATCGATCAAGGGATAAGTATTCCCTGGCTCGTTGCCGAATCGAAAATCGATTAAAAGAGATCGAATCTCTTCTAAAACGCGGATTTCGCGAAGTCGGCGAAGACATTCTGGAAAAAGGAATGGTCGATGGTATAGGTAAGGTATAAGGTCGGCTTCTTTTTTGACGAAAGGAGTCCGAGAAACTCCACAGCCGAAATCTGGTTTCCTATGGTGGAAGGAATAAATTCCATTGGCGACAAAAGGAGAACGCCCTTATGCCGAAGCTAATAGCGTCCCTACCGGTCTTCGTTCGGGTATACGAAGAGTAGAGAGACGAGAGACGCACGCACACCGAAAACTTTATTCCTTTCTCTTCTCCTCACTCCTGTTGCCCGAAGAAGAGGAAATAACGACCAAGAGAAAGAAAGAAAGAAAGAAAGAAAGAAAGGAAGAAAGAAAGAGCGAGATGGCGACGTCGTTTGCGAAGGAACTACTCCCTCCTCCACATCTCTCCTTCTTACTCTCGCGTGGCCTTCAATCTGTCAGAGGGCGAAGCTTACGCAGGTGGTACGATCACGTCGTCGTCGTCGTCGGAAGAGAGAAAGAAAGAAAGAAAAAAGAGAGAGAGAGAGAGAGAGTTCTCGAGTAGTATACCTCCGGAGGATGTAAATGAAAAATGTAAATTGGCGTCGACTGAACCGATTCCCGAGTCCTACGGTTTCAACTTTTCGGTCCCTTGCGTAGAAAGAGAGAGTGAAAAAGAATTAAAGTGAGAGTAAGAGAGAGAGAGAGAGAGAGAGAGAGAGAGAGAGAGATCCGGAGTACCGGGCGGAAAAAGATCTAAACGTTTACGCCGACCGCGAACGGAGCTGGACGCGAAGAGTAGAAGCAGAGGAGGAGAGTGAAGGAGGAACGAAGAGGAAAGAAGAAAAAGGGAAAGGAAGAGAAGGGGTTGAGATGCTGCAGGAGCCTTTCGCTAGACTGAAGAGACAATGCCATTGTTTTTAGACTTCAAAGGGACCTGACCGCTCGCGAACTGAGCCTTTGCTCTTGCCGTCGCTCCTAAATTCTTCTACGTCAACCAAGCAAACCCAGTCCCCGTAATCGCGAATTCTTCTTCTCCTCTCTTCCTTCCGTCTATCCGTCCGTTCGTTCGTTGGTTCGTTGGTTCGTTGATTCGTTGGTCCATCCATCCGTTCTTCTTTCCTTCCTTCCTTTCTTTCTTTCTTTCTTTCTTCCTTCTTTCTACCCTCTGCATTATGTACGAACCCTTAACCCTTGACGAGGAGGTTTTGTAAATAGTCCAGACTTTTACTCTCGATCGAACGTCGATCGAATGAAAGAAATAAAAATAATGAAAAATGAAGAGAAGAAGAAGAAGAAGAAGAAGAAGAAGAAGAAGAAGAAGAAGAAGAAGAAGAAGAAGAAGGGAAAGAGGAGTAGATCGGTGAAAAGGAGCGGCTCTAGGAGGGACTTCTTCCTTCTATACGTGGATTGTAGAACTTCCAGAAGCCGGTAGGCAAGCATGATAATTGCCGTGCTTGGTCGGCCCTTCGCTCCAATAAGCTTCGCCATATGTTTCAAAGTCAGCTCAAGTATATATATATATATGTAGGTATACTATATATATATATATATTTGTAAGTGTGTGTTTATATACTTACACACACACACACACACACACACACACACACACACACACACACACACACACACACATAAAACAGTTACGTAGAGAGATCGGCTTGCCTGCTTACCTTTAAGAGGGTAGGGGATAAGGGAGGGTATCGTCAAGGGTGGGGGGAAGAATGGTAAGAAAAGGAGTGGACGCGGATCGTTTGGAAGGCGAGAGAGGGTAAAGGTACGCCGCGTAGGAGCTCCTCGCACGTATGTAAATGCGTATTGTCTTACTACGCCGATAAAAAGACCTCCGCCGTGCCGGCTGCATTACCGTGGTCAGCAGTATATTAGCCCTTTGATTTATGCCGGATCGCCATATAAGTTCTACAATGTCCCGTCGTGCGGCTCATACGCGCGTGTAGTATACGTGGTACCTTCTCTTAGGTAGATACTACTCCTTAGGCCCAGCTGGGCGAATCCAAGAGATATAAAAAGAGAGAAAGAAAGAGAAAGAGAGATCGTTTTAGGTGTGCACGAGTGAAAAAGGAAAAGAGAAGAGAAAAAAGAGATAAGAAACGTCCTTCGATCGAGTCGACACTCCGGAAATGATCATTTCAAATTCCTACGATCTTTACTATCTAAGATCCTTACTATCTATCGTTTTTCTCATCTTCGAATGATCGAAATTGACTTTGGTTTTATAAAACAATCGTAAAGAACTAAACGGGTTCGATCGTTCGTTCGTTCGTTCGTTCGTTCGTTCGTTGTTCTCTTAACACAAGGTGGATCGTCTTAATGAGTGATTAATAGCGACTCTTACGTCGAGTTTAGACGATCGTCAGATCGCTACGAAAGGCATGATACCAAGAAAGATCGTTGCTACCGCTTTCGCGATGATCATTAATTTCAAGCGAAATAAGTCGTAGACTTCGCTATCCGCCATTCGTAGTTCCTAATGACGTTTTGTTAATGAAGATGAAAAGCGTCTTCGCCAACATTGAATCCATCTACTTACTTCGGAATCCTTTGCGAATAATAATCACCTCTTCGATACTTTGTATCTTCTACACTGATTCTATACCGGAAAGTTTTCTTTCGACGAATGCGTTTGAATATTATCTAACGTCTAAAAACTTTACTACGAAATTTACTATTACTTCGAAAACGTTCTCGTTTCCCATTACCACGAACAGTTTTACCTTATCTCTCCTCTTATACGTTCGACACGTTCTTAATTTGAAGAGGATCGTAAACAGATCGTCGAACAATGCCAATGATCGGAACGTTCGAATAGATTTGCATGTTCCAAGGAATATCGTTGGGTCCCGATCATGCAATTAATAAATTTGTCTCCTCGAGTTTGCATTATTCATAGGATCTTTATCCTTCGATTTTCCACATAGAAAGAAACTATTCGAGAGTATATCAAAAGTTTCTTAAAGTTTCGATCTTCTCTCTCTCTCTCTCTCTCTCTCTGTTTTTCTTTCTCAGACAAGCACACGCATACTCATACTCTTTCCCGGCGGATTTCGATCGATGGCAGAAAGGTTGCTGAATTATTTGAAGAGTCCGCTAGTTGGGTGAGTCCGAGCCCGTCCTTTTTCATTCCAGAATCCTCAACAGGATCCGAGGGAAAAAAGGGGACTCGGTATTGCGGTTTGTGCAACGTCCAAAGTTACACCGGCGGACCGGTCGTCGTCTTCGTCGTCGTCGTCGTCGTCGTCGTCGTCGTTGTTGTTGTTGTCTTTCACGACCGGTAGCCTCCTGGGGACCTCGTTATCGGTACGATGTTGATATATGGCGTGCATTGCTCCTCCATCCACGCCCTGCACGCTCCCTTTCTCTCTCTCTCTCTCTCTCTCTCTCTCTCTTTCTTTCTGTCTCTCTCTACTGGCTGTTCTTCTTGCTCATGGTTCGCATCGGTCCTTGTTACACACGCTAACGCCGTAGCTGCTACTCTTCTCTTCGAGTCCGAACGGATATTCAGGCCCATTGTTCGGACCGCCCTCTGTGGCGAAGCACCGACACCGACCGCTTTCGTTTCTTCGTTCGTTCATACAATACTGTCTTATTATAAGGCGGCAATATCGAGGTTCCCTTGTCTCACATTTGTAGACACACGCCATCGTCTTACACTAAAAGCATCCTCCCCTATCCACCCTTTTATTTCACATAAACAGCAAACCCGAAAGGTTCTAAATCTTTTCAACGAAGGAAAGATCTTAGATGATCAATATTGTTCTTAGAACTTTTTTCAATCCTCAAATAATATCGTTTCCACGATCGATTATAATTTTTTAACCCCAGCTCCTCCATCTTCTATCCTTTTCAATCTTCGAATAAAATTCTATTACTACTATAGATTTTTATCGAAATCGTACTGATAATGTTTACTATCGCATTTCTTTTTTTGTTGCTTTTTTTCTTTTTTGTTCTAAATCATCCTTACCTATGTAAACACCTAAGGGGTAATAAACGACGACGAAGGGATAGAAATGAACGACAATGAACTAAGTCTGTTACTGGCTGACAATGATTCGCTCGGCTCGCGATCACGTCACGGACAAAAAGTCGGTGTTGGTTTAACCGGTTCGCGGGTTATGATGAGAAATGTAATTTAAATTATTCACGCTTTTTGCCCTCCTGCCTGGCCTTTTTTCTGACATAACAATCACGAGGAGGATGAGCGTTAGACGGCGTTCGGGCAAACTGTTTCCCTTCCTCCTCTCTTCCCTACCTATCCCTATACCTCTCTCTCTCTCTCTTTTTTTTTTCTTTTCATTTTATGCTATCTTCCTCGTTCTCGTTGAGACTCATCGTTCACATGGGAACGAAAAAAAAAGGAAAAGGGTAGAAAAAGAGAAAAAAGAGAAAGGGAAAGAGAGAGAAAAAGAGAGAGAGAGAGAGAGAGAGAGAGAGAGAGAGAGAAACTCTGTGAAAAACAAAACGACGAGTATCACGAAAGAGGCCGACGCCGCTTGCTTCTGGAGAAAGTGAATACGCTGTGGAAGGTCTGTTGGTGGAGGGAGGTAGACGGAGGCAGACCGTCCTCTTCGTGAATGAAATTGTAACCTGCCGCGACCACTACGATAATGTCCTCTTACGCAACGGCGCACGATCTTCCTGTCTACGGGTCTATGACATCGAGAAGAACAGAAAACGACTAACGAAAATTACTCTCCGTTCGAATTATTTACCAACTATCGTATCTGTTGTTATTCTTGTTGTTTTCTTTCTTCTATTTTTTTTTTTTTTTTTTTTTTTTTCTTTTAGAAGAAAGGATCTTCCATCATCTTTAAGATTTAAGATTTTCATCGGTGTTATCAAAGCGTCGACATACACTTACCAAAATGATATAGAAATAGATACAAATAATCGACGTAATCGAGTCAAATCACTCGTCGAACGGTGGTGATATCTCAGCAGTATGAACTTCCAAAAGAGTCGAGCCCTTGACGTATAATAATTTTGATTCAGACTTAAAGAACTGACTAAACCTGTTCTCTTGATTGCAAGGAATATATCCAAGGATTTTCTTTTTGCGTTCGTGTAACTACAGGATCCTCTCTCTCTCTCTCTCTCTCCCTCTCTCCACCCTGGAGTAATGGAACTTAATGCAACGTGGAAAAGCTCGTGAATGAGTTGCGTGACACGTAGGAGGTTTGCAAGGCCTCCATGCGAAGATCCGCGTGACTCCTGTGCGTCTTGGTATAAGGAACCTGGACTTCCTGTCCGCGCTCACATGTCCGACTCTCCCAACCATTATAGCATCATCTACTACCGGTCGACGTTGTGGGAGAGTAAGCATCGCTCATACGTCACGTTATGCGACCACGTTCGAACGAAGGTGCCAACTTAACTTCTCTCTATTTCAATTTATCTATTTATCTATTTCTTTTATCAATTTTTCTTCCTCCCTTTTCTTTTCATTCATAATACTCGATACTCTCTCATTCAACTTTTACGACGTTGCATCATATAATATTCCTCAATGATTCATTCAAATCGATCAACGATAGCAAATTAAATATTTCATTATATATTTGTTTATATGAACTTTTGTCGTATATAGGATAGAATTAGATTAATCGTTTAAACATTATTTCGAATTAATATATCTTTCTTGTTTACTCGTTATCGTTGAAAAATTAATCGAAAGTCAGATGATAATCACTTTGCAAAGTTATAAATATGTTAATACTTTAAGTCGTCTTATCTTATATTCCGAATAAAACGATGATAATTTTAATCGTTAATGGTTAATCTAACTTCTGATAAAAGTATTAATTTAATCATGTTGTATAATTAACATACGGTACTACTAAAAATTACATCATTCATTCCGATTGATAATAAAATACTTCGATTATAATTATACGTTTACAAGACCTCTTTCACGGACTTATAAACGTCTTTAATCGTAAAACTCGATCGTGTACAAATGCTATTAAAATTTGTACGATTCGCTGAGTAGATAATAAACTCGTCTCGACTTCTTCGAGAGTTAAATCAATAACACGAAGAATTGTATCTCTCCAACGATCTCTCTCTCTCTCTCTCTCTCTCTCTCTCTCTCTCTCTCTCTCTCTCTCTCTCTCTCTCTCTCTCTCTCTCTCTCTTTCTCTCTCTCTCTCTCTCTCTCTCTCTCTACAAACGATCAACGACAACCGATTTAATAAGCGTACCTCTCACGAAACCTTTCGATACGATTATTACCTAGAAGCAAGCAAATTTCGTTCTCGTTATCTTCTCGCTGGAAAAGAAAAAGAAAGAAAGAAAGAAAGAAAGAAAGAAAAGAAAAAAAGAATTAAAAATTGCGTCGATGCGTATCAATAACCTCGCACTCGATATCAAAGATAACATTCATTGTCTTCCATGTTCCTTTCTCGGCATCGTAAAATCACTCACAAGGGGCAATTCGTTACGATCGGTGAAACACGACACGAACGCAAAACGGATCTGTCTTTAATCGTACGATGGCCGAACGTCGTTGCTAACAAATTGAACCGCACTGTTCGACGGACTTTCGTGGAATCGTATCGTGATCGACGATCGATGCATAGGTAGGTATTACGAGTGCCGGTTACGTTTACGATCCACATGCGTCACGATTATGTCCAACGCGGTGACACTTTGCGCTACAAATTTTATTTTACGATATGTTGACTTGCTGTACAAGAGAGAAGTACGAGCTCCGTGTACTTACATACATACCTACATACATACGTTCTTACGAGACCGATTCGAGATAGATTTATTACGTCCACGCGTTCTACTCGCTTATACCACCTACCACGTTGCTTTCCCATACTACATACCTACACCTATTCTTCCATTCTGTTTCTTCCACGGAAGAGAAAAATTTTCCTTCCAGAATTACGGACGTTATGTTACGGGACGTTGCGATTTCGCAGAATATATATATATATATATATATATTTATATGTTTGTGTATATGTATATATATATATATATATATAGAGTTATGTAGGAATACATCGTGCGTGTTTTGAGACTTTAGAAAACGCCTACTTATACGAGTCAACGAAACCAATCTATCAAATGTGCAAGCTCGTAACGCACGCTCGAAATAATAAAAATAAAAGGAAACTAAAGAATGAGGAGCATTTATCGAAAGGTAATTAAATTAATTTCAAGCGCGAGTAAAAACGCGTCCACGAACCGATATCCATCTATCCCGCCGTCTTATTTCCATGTCATTGAAATTCGCACGACGATCTCGCGCGATAGAAACGAACGTGCACGCACGCGAGCCACACTACGGTCACTCCATCTCTAGCCTTGTCTCTCCTTTTCCTGTCCTTTTTAAATCGAATCGAAGAGAACCAGCGGGACGTAACTTAACGAAGGGACTCTAGAGAAAGAAAGAAAGAAAGAAAGAAAGAAAGAAAGAACGAAAGAGAGAGAAAAGATATGTCATTAATAAGACAACGAGGCACCGATAGGTATAAGAGATCTATAGAGAGTGGGGATAAGGCCCACGCGTACCAGGACCGTCTTTAGCAACGTTCAGACCTCTCTTTTTTCTCTTTCTTTTTTTCTTTCTTCCTTTTTCTTCTTCTTCTTCTTCTTCTTCTTCTTCTTCTTCTTCGCTCGACCGTACGACACGACACGGTTAAATGCGTGCAACACGTCCGCACGATCGATCGTTACTTTCAATCAAGCCGACCTTTCTCCCTCTCTTCCCCTCTCCCCTTCCTTTTCGTCCTCCTCCTCTTCCTCTTACCCGATAAACGCTCACGTACTACGTACGACGAGAACGCTCGCGCAGGAGATTCGACCTGAATGCGTGATATCGATTTTATTTATCGATCTGACCCGGTCCGCCCGCCTTCGCTGACGTCATCATCCTAGACACGCAGTGCCCACGCGCGAATCGATCGATTATTCCCTTTAGAACAGTGTCCGTACGTACGAGTTTGTCCGTTGTCGTTAATTGCCACCAAGAGACAGACTCGAACGATCGGTAGCTCCCGTTAATTGCTACCGTTTGCGATAGGATACACACAACCGTATCGTTTCGTTTCTTCGATCTACAACAAGGCGACGGGACGTTTCGTTTCATATTATCTCTAAAGTCGAGAGGCGATTTTCAACGATAGAAAACTCGAATCTCGTCTGGATCGTCGATTATACGGACTCGAGATTTTTCAATCGTATTCTTATCTTCCTTTTCTTTTTCTCTTCCTTTACCTTCTTTTTTTTTCTTCTTCTTTTCTTTTTATCGGTATTGGAAAAGTATGGTTACTTTCAGCTAAGAGAATAAAAACGAGATCAAACCGATAAAAATATTTTATTTATCTGATAACGTCTGATAACGACGTTATATTATTTACATTATCAGATACGTAAACGGCGGCTTTAGTCAAGCAAGTGGAGTGTACGTACTTGTTCGTGATCTCGTTTCAACATTCCGCATGACCAACGAAGGATGCAACGATTACTTGCGAATTCCGCGATAGAGAGAATTTGAAATACCTACTACTCGCCACCGTCATCGTCATCGTCGTCGTCGTCGTCGTCGTCGCCGCCATCATCGTTACGAGCTACGAAAGAAAATCCAAAGATGTGCTTCTTGCAATGATCCAAAGATCGTACCAACGAATAAAAATCTCATAACGTCTATCCACTTACTTCCTTCTTCTCTACGTTCTTCTTCAAAGGACGAGCAATAAATATCGTTGAACCTATCGATCGCTCCTGTCTTTTCCGTTCGACAGACACACACGACGTTTCCTATGATACCTGAATCAGCAAGTCGGTGTGAGCGATTTAAAGAGAAAAAGAGGAAGAGAAAGAGAGAAAGAGAGATAGAGAAGGAGAGAAGAAAAAGAAGAATAAAAAACACGAGTAGCTAAGAAACGTCCGTACGAGATCGAGCAACCTAATAGGAATTTATTGAATCGATACAACTTTGTTCTCTCGCGATATGCGAGAGATCGCGTAAGAAACGGTCTGGTACAAACGAGCCGCTTGCAACTGACGTGTGTCGTCATAGGTAACAGAAAGAAGGAGAGAGATCGGAAGAGTGATAGAGAAAGATAGATAGATAGAGATAGATAGATAGATAGAGGAGAGAGAGAGAGAGAGAGAGAGAGAGAGAGAAACGATCGAGAAATAGGAGTCAAGACATAGAAATTTTCTCTCTCTCTCTCTCTCTCTCTCTTTTTCCCTCTTTCTCTTTCTAGAGAACACCTAGGATCGTTTGGTCTCTTCCTTTGGTATTTCTTCGTAAAGAGAAACGAAAGGGAGAAAGAGAGGCTGGGAGTTCCGTCAACGGCTCGTGCGTTATGCGTTGTGCGTTCCATAGAAGGCGTCTAGTTTCTGTCGATCGTCGAAGTAACGAAGCGCGTTAATGCCGTGAGCGGCTTCTCATTGTGGGAGCGGTCTCTGAGAGTTACGGTCAGCCTGCAATATCTTTTTACACGAACGCAGGGGCTTGTTAACGATAGAAATCCGATCGGGTACAATACCATTATTTAAGCTTTTCTCTCTCCCTCTTTCGTTCAACGTGTACGCAAGTAAGTACGTACACATGCGACTAGACTGATAGATAGACATATATATATATCTATATATATTTATATATATATATACATATATATGTATATACACAACTGTATATATACTACTAGGTATATACAGACATCTTGCCATTAGTGGCGAGAGAGGAGACCCAGTTCGCTCGAACAAGCCTAATGATTTCGTTCCACAACGCGCGCTCGACGGTGCTTATATTCTCTTTTTCTCTTTCTCTCTCCATCTCTCTCTCTCTCTCTCTCTCTCTCTCTCTCTCTCTCTCTCT
>NC_057693.1:1020443-1029260 GCF_014466175.1 Vespula pensylvanica
CTCTCTCTCTCTCTCTCTCTCTCTCTCTCTCTCTCTCTCTCTCTCTCTCGTTGGCTGCGAACCTGTCAGACTCGTACCTCGAGATTTCCTTCGCTAGCTACGATCGACGTCGGTCTAACGTTCCGTGCTTGGCACCGATAATTAGCACCACCGGACGAGAACGCTTCCCTCCGATAAAGTATAATACGCGTTAGATGGAATTTTTCGTCTTAGCCTTAGAATACTCGCTTATCCTTCGACGAACAATCACATTTTCTCGTAACGATGAATTAAAGATTAAATTTGTTACGTCGCCGTTACGTTAAAACGTTAACCTCGAAAAATCGATTAAAGTATCCTCGTAGTTCTTACACTGGGAATCATCGGACTGGATAATTAGCTATGATATTCTTTCTCTTTCTCTCTCACTTTTTCTCTCTCTTTTTCTCTTTCTCTTTTCGAACGATCCTACGAGTTTATCGCGTAGCTATGAAAGTCGACCCGCGGGGCCGGAAACGAGCGCTTACGAGCCGGATAAGACCTCGCTTCGTCCTGACCTTTAATTAGTTACCGCGAGGTTGTTGCTGCTGCTGCTGCTATTGCTGTTGCTGTTGCTGTTGCTGTTGCTGCTGTTGCTGCTGCTGTTGCTTTTGCTGTTGCTGTTACTGCTGCAGTTGCTGCTGCCGTTGTTGCTCCTGCCGTCGGCAGAATTAACGGCTTCCTGGGCTGCTAAATAAATAAAAGAAAGTATTGCTAGGTTGGAGCCAGCAATGTTTTTCTTAGCCGGAGGTACTATGTAAGTACGTACGAAGGGATCGAGAGCGAATGATAGAGTAAAAATGAGAAAGAGAGCCGTAGAGAACTGTAGAGAGAGAAAGAGAGAGAAAGAAATGCGTAATCGGGATTCGAGCTTCTGATTATACGAGTTCGCGCCACGCTCGGTGGCTCAAGAAGATCGTAAGAGACTCGCGAGGAAATTCAAACTCGTCCACCTTTCCTTGATTTCCTTTTCTCTCTCTTCTTCTTCTTCTTCTTCTTCTTCTTCTTCTTCTTCTTCTTCTTCTTCTTCTCCTTACTTAGTTCGAAGATTAATTGGCTACTTCACTATGTATAACATACATGCATATGTATTCAGTTATATATGCTAGAAATTCTCAACGAGACATGCTGATTTTTTTTCTTCTCTTTTTTTTGCATCTCTTTTTCTTTTTCTTTTTATATTCCTTTTCTCTCTCTCCCTCTCTCTCCTACCGGAAACAACAACGCAAGTGATCGAGCCTCGATGAAAATTCAATTAACTCCCCTTATGTTATCTTAATGAAACACCACCTTCTAATTAGTGTCCATCTCGATCAGACCTTATGCATACACTCGAATAGAGAGAAGAATAAGGTAGAATAAAAATGTAAAAAGATCCTTACCGTTCCAGACCTTAAACCCAGTAGGAGAGCCACTTTGTACGCTCGTTACTTTTATGTAATACGATTCGAGAAGATCCCACGAAGCGTTACAGTGTCCACTCTAAGCTCAATTAACATCCATCTTGGTCTCTCTCTCTCTCTCTCTCTCTCTCTCTCTCTCTCTCTCTCTCTCTCTCTTTCCTTCTTTCATTCTTTCTTTTTTTACGCGGTTTAATTAGATATCTTATTAAAAGAAAACGTTGTGCGCGATTCGAAATAGTTAGACGTCTGTCTGGCTAGAGAGAAACAGAGAATTCGTGCCACCGATTTGGTGACTGCATTCGAGGTAAGCCCTAATTATTGTAAGCAGGAAACCAAGATGAAAGAAGGTGGGGAGTGAGTCTAATGTATTTCTGGTTCGACCTTCCTTCCTTCCTTCCTTCCTTCTATCCGTCCGTCCTTCCTCCCCCCTCCTCCTCCTCCTCCTCCTTCTTCTTCTTCTTTGAGAGCGTAGGCAACCGAATGAATAGCGTGCGTTCACGGTAAGGCGCTCACCGTAATGGTGGCACACGCCGTTACCACTACGAAGCACGTTGTCGGCGTCGGTGCCGGCGCACGGCTCTACTTACAATAATTAACATGATTGCCATTATACGTACGTGCGCGGGCGTGCGTCGTAATGGGCAGACAACGACCACCGTTGCGAAACTTCACCGGTAGAAACGCCTTCATAGAAGAGAGAGAGAGAGAGAGAGAGAGAGAGAGAGAGAAAGAGAGAGAGATGCGTCCTATCGGTGATAATTTATCGTAAAAGAAGATTCTTTAGAAATACATTAGAAAATACTTGTTTCGTAATAAAAAAATAATAAATATTATCAAAACGATATCGAATTGTGATGTACAAACTTGTATAAACATTAGCCAATGACTACGATGATTCTTCAAATATCCAGCTATGATCTTTGAAATTATCCAAATGTTAGCAGCGAATGAAAGACGGACTACGATGATTCTCAGGATACAGAGTTACGATTTTTAAATTTATCCAGATGTTATGAAAAAGAAAAAAAGTGAAAAACAGACTACGAGGACTACGCTAGAATGTTTGAATAATGATGTTTGAACTTATCCAAATCTAAAAAAAAAAAAAAATGAATGACAAACTACGATGACCCCTTTGAAATCGGCTTTGAGAAAGAACGTTTTCCTCGTAATACTTTAAAAAAACTTGTGAAACGATCGAAAGAAACAGAAAAAGAAAAAGAACAAAAAGGAAGCAAAAGAAAAAGGAAAGAAACCCCGTAGGAAAAGAGTAGAACAAAACATTCATTTTCGCAATAGAAATGCTTTCTCCAGCTTTCGTCAATATCCTTTATAAGAGAAAAGGCGATAACAGTATCCGTCCCTGGTAGTAACCGTACCGGGGAAGTTACGGGCGAGAGAGAAGTTAGCAGACACGAGCCATTTACCGGGTGGTGGGCGAAGGTAGTCGAAGGTAGCGAGTCGGACGGTAATGGTCATTACGAGCACGCTCCGTTGATTGTGCACCGCCACGGGACCGAGGCGGAGAGGGCATCATCGCCGACCCGGAGACCCGCTCCTTCTCTTTCTCTCTCTTTCTCTATCTCTTTCTCTTTCTCTCTTAGCGCGTCGGCGTGTATAAGAGTTAGCTAGAAAGAAAGAGAGAGAGAGAGAGAGAGAGAGAGAGAGAGAGAGAGAGAGAGAGAGAAGGATGGAGAAAGAACGGACGCGCGCGGTATATTCTTTTATTAAGCTAGGAGCATAGCCATGGCAAACTCGTTCGTTAGCTAATTTAATGCCGGCCACTGAACGCCGCCGATACCGTGGCCACGGCCCTATATCACTTTAACGCACCCGAAGGTGGATGCCGGCGTGCATATCGCTGAAGAACGCGGCGAACCTTCGACCCTCATTCTTCTATGTATATATGTATGTATGTATGCGTGTGTGTATGTGTATGTGGACTCCTACGTACTAGATAGAACGAGTAAGGGACGATAATCGTACCCTTCACTATGCGAATTTAAATTCGATTTTATACTACTCCTCTCTCTACTCGATCGTTCGTTTATGTCTTTTAAAAAGCCTCTATAATGCATTCATATATCCAGTATCTCATCGTGTATTCGTATATTTTCTATTTTTTTCTTTCGTCTTCTTGTTATCTTCTTGTTATGTTTTCTTTCTGTATTATTTGTTTTTGTTTGTTTCATTTTTTTTTTTTTCTTTTTCCTTCTCTTTTCAGCTTGTACTTATTTCGTACCTAACGCAATATTAATTCCTATTTCATATACGAAGGAGGTTAATGTTTCTAAAGTATCAATTATGTTCGCGATTATGACAAAGTATAGTTATACTGAGAGTTTCGTATTATACAAGTCTTCTTCTTTTTAAGGGCGCGAAATAAAATTGGGTTATAAATGGTCATTAAAAACAAAACAAGAAAGAAAGGAAGAAAGTAAAAGAAAAAGTAAAAAAAAAAGAAAAAAAGAAAAAAAGAAAAAGAAAGAAGGAAAGAAAAGAAAGAACGAAAGCGTTTTCGGGTCGTACTTTTTTTTCTAAAAGTATAAAAAAAAAAAAAAGAAAAGAAAAGAAAAGAAAGAAAAGAAAAAGGGATAACAGAAGCTACGTGATTTATTTTATTATTTATTTTCATCGTTAACGATATCGCGATTATCATCGAAGGAGCGGCTCCGAAGGCGTCGAGAAGGCGTTCCGAGTCTAAAGGGATCGGACTGTTAATCTTTTCGAGTTAAAAGAGAGAGATGGTCCCTGATGAAAACGCGTAGAATCCTCCGCGACAGTGGACGACTATAATTCTTCGTGTAATCGTTACGGTTCGGCCCGCTAAGCGATTATAAACCACGTAACGTTCGTTAGCGAATTTAATGCCAGCGGCCTTAGCGCGCACGCGCGTGCATTCGTATACACGCACGTGAGTAGACACGCACGCACGCAGAAACATATACAAAAGCAGTACACGGACGTCGACTGGCTTGGTCCTATATCACTTTAACGCACTGCCGTGAAGTTCAGGGTTGCGGTCGGTACGATGAACTCGTCCGGTCGTAGTGCAATACTAAGAAACAGAAACGATGATGCCTTCTTGGTGCTCTTATTCAATTAACCGTGAAAAAAGAGATACACACACATATATATATATATATATAAATTCTTTCGCAATTAATTTCTATCAATGAAAAATAAAAAAAAGAAAAAAAGAAAAGAGAGAAAAGCAAAAGATAATAATAATAATAATAATAATAATTTTTGTGTAAAATCGTTCGAAAAATAAAAGCAATAGCTTTAGGAGGAATATTAAAGAAACCTGTGAAGCATGTCTCTTTCTAGATAACGAGAACAAAAATAAAAATAAAAAGAGAGAAAAGAGAAAGAAGAGAATAAAAAAGAGAAAGAAGAAAAATAACAGAAGAAGAAGAGAAAGGAGAAGGACAAAAAGAGAGAAGGGCGACGGGGACGTGGCGGTGTTTTCGCGCGGATTCTCTTCGTGCAAAATGCAACAGCACGAGTTCGCGTGGCATCGGAGATCAGCGTCGTTTTCCTTATAAGACCCCCGTTGCGTTTTAAAGGCACAGGTGGCGTGGCACGTTCTAACCGGTGCTAAGCGACTTCTCTAGGCGTACAAGAGAAACGAAGAAAGAGGGAGGGTATAGGTGAGCCTTCGTAATTACGTCCCAATATGCAAGCGGGCCGTGCAACGTGCTCTCTCTTTCTCTCTCTCTCTCTCTTTTTTCCTTTCTTTCTCTTTCTTTCAACGATGGTATGTGAGCTGCTGCTTGAAACAGCCGCGATAGATCGCTAGATAGGCGTACGTAGAATATACCAGCAGTCTCGCGGACCTCCTTCCCCTCCTCCACTTCCTCCACCTTTTTCTTCTCCTCTTTCTCCTCTTCCTCCTTCAACGCCACCACCTCTTTGCCTCTTCTTCTTTCTCTCTATCTCTCTCAACGTGGTTCGTATCGTTGGTGCACGTTGAATGATTAATGTGCTCCCGAGGCAACGTAACACCTGATCTGTCCCGAGCTAAAATTACGCGATACAGGAGCCCGCGTTCTCTAAGAGATCGTTCGAGAATAGAAAAGGACACCCGGAAGATCGGGATCGATCGCGAAATCGAGAATCCGTCTGTTGAACCGTGAAAAAAGGTCGTGTACGATCTTTTCTCAGAAAACTTTTCTTTAATCTCTAACTCTCGAGAGAAGAAAAAGAAAATGAAAATAATGTACACGCTAGATAACTCACAGGTTCTGGTATATTCTTTTATTTAATAAGATTAATAGTAAATACGTATGTATAACCGAAGAATCTAGAACGCATTCTGACTCCCATTACCTCAGGAAGAAATATTAATTAACAGGCACGATAATGACCTCTACTGGCTTGCTAAAGAAATCGTTTTAGTAGAACGATCGTGATTTCACGAAATAAGGCGAATTAATAGTCAGCGGTAGCACGCCCACGCACCGATGATCGCGATATAAAAACGGGCTCGTGAATGTCGGAAGATGCGTTGCGATTAGCTCGAGCGTTGCTTTCTCTCTCTCTCTCTCTCTCTCTCTCTCTCTTCCTCTCTCTAACTCTAACTCGGCGCTTGTAATTAATTATCCACTTCGATATTAGGAGTGCACGGAAAGCGAGCGACGATAGCGAACACGAGCGTGGTAAGTGCAACGGATAGAGCTATACGACTTGGGTGACCGTGTTCAGATTCTAAAGTGGACGCGGAAAAGAGAAGGAGGAAAAGAGGGCAACCAAGCGATGCTAGAGCAGATTCTGTCTCGTTTTTGCTCGGATAGCAAGCACATTGCTTACGTGCGTGCGCACACGCCGAACCCTTTCCACCTTTCTTGCGTGCCAAGGTGTAATCCACGGTCTTTTCTTTCACTCTCTTTCTCTCAGTCTCTTTCACTCGTTATTTCTCTCTTCTTTCGTATCTTTTCTCTTTTCTTTTCTTTCTTTAACCATGTTACTCGAGCAAAGTAAATACGATAATATAATATCGGCCAACGACAGAAGCCCCCCTTTCCCTCCGACCCTTTTCAATCTTTTCATTGAAAAACTTTCTCAATCCTCGAAAAATGATAATAACGATAATTCGGCGATAATAAATTATTCGCAATTTATTAATGCATTTCTCTGGATATCTTTATCTTTATCTTCTAGTATCATCGAATTTTCGAATAGTGGGAGGTAAGTATTTGCGTAAGCACGTCAATAAAACGCACGCGAAATAATTCAACGTTTGTCCTCTTCTTCCTCCTTCTCCTCCTCCTTTTCTTCTGCCTTCTCCCCCCCTCGGACATCGCTTGCCAGAAGGAATAGAAGCCAGAACGGCAGCGTTCGAACGTCATTCCCACAGAGACGACAACGACGAGGTTCCATTAGAGCTATAAGGCATTGTCAGCGCGTACGCATCGTCGCGAACAGCAACAACAGCAAAAGTTGCAACGGCAACGGCAACGGCAACAAGGTGACGGTAGGTGCAGCGTTGAATCGGTATGCACATGGCGTACTCACGGCTATCCTCGCGTACTCGCAAAGAAAATCGAAAGTAAGCCGACGGGTAGGCAAAAGGAGGCGGTGGCGGCTCCGTTCTGAATGCAGCCAGGTTACTGTATGCAAAATAGTCGTTTACAGGTAAGCATCCTTACGGATGCACCTCGTGTACACGTATGTATACTTTTACATACTCCTCGTCTCCTCGTCCAGCAACTTGCCGGTTGCTGCCACGAGAGCTTCCACGAGAAAGGGTGAGCCTTAGGGCTAACAGCTATACGGTATACACGATACGGGGCAGTTTTATTGGACGACACCGACACCGACTACTCGCGAGGAATCGCGATTGCTTCCCTTTTGCCGCGAGATGATCGCCGCCTTTGCCAAAGGTACCGGCGAGCTTTCGTGGATTTCTATCGGTCGATCCGAGCCAGCTGCAACCGAGGAAAGGCGCGAAACCTTTGTCGATGAATGGAAAGAAAGATAGATAGATAGAAACAGAGAGAGAGAGAGAGAGAGAGAGAGAGAGAGAGAGAGAGAGAGACTTGATTTTTTCACCTGCGGATATGGAATGCGTCGATATTCGATCGACGAAGACTATCTAATTGGTTTCAGGTGCTACCGTGGGAGCGAACGAAATCGATGTCTACAAGAGGTTTACTAACAGACTCCTAGAATTTCCATTTTACTGAGAAAACCGACAAGCCTGTTAACTTTCTAGCTTTTCTTTGTCTCCCTTTTCGATCTTAAACTTTGCTCGTAGTAGTCGTTAACTTTGATCGTCATGAATATCGGTATAAAACTCAACTATCAAACGTCACCTATGGATTCTACAAGACGAAGCTATACTACGTCGTGTTCACGAAAGACGGCTAAGAAAGGCGGCTAAGAGGAAGGAGACTTCGTACGAAAGAATGCTTAGCTAGAGAAAGAGAGTCGAGCAACGTCGACGAGGTCATCGTCAGAGTCATCGATCAAGTTCTCCAACCGAGGTCACCCTATGACCCCCGGGCCGGCAGCCGTTCGCCAGCCTCGGTCAGTCATCGATCTACAGATCCTTGCCGTAGATCACTCCTCTCGATACCTACCGCAACGAGCTTCGAGAGTGATGTCGGTACACATATGTATATAGGTGTCCGACCGTGTGTTCGTGTACACGCCACGAAAATCGCACGCGGTCATTATTTATGCGCTCGTAATCTGTCATAACCGGAGGTCCACTTATGCAACCTGACGATATCGTTACGGTCTAACGGAAACGCCTACCAGACCGCTCCCTTTCTCGCTTTCTCTCTATCTCTTCTCTCTCTCTCTCTCTCTCTCTCTCTCTCTCTCTCTCTCTCTCTCTTTATCTCTATCTCTTTCTCTCTTTTTCTTCTTCTTCTATCTCTCTGTCTCTCTCAGAAACGCGACGACAGTTATCAGCCCCCGAATCTATTCAGTGAAAAATGTCTTCTCTTTACTTCCAAGAGCTCCTCAACTTTTTAAGTTAAGGCTTCTTCAAAATCGATCTACTATTTTTTTCCCTTCTCCCTCTCTCTTTTCTTTTCTCTTTCTTATTCTCGTTTCCTTGTTAAAAAGCGCAAAAACCGATCGCAAAGTTTATTATGTAGCAAGCGTAAGTAAGTACCCTTCTTCTCTCTTTATCTCTATAAATTACAAAATTAAAAAGAAAAAGAAAGAAAAAAGGAGAATAGATAGTCGTGCTTAAAAGTTAATCACCGAAAATGGTTCCTTCGGGGTTATTGATCTTGTAAAGTTAATCCTTTCGCGTCAAGCAACGACCTCGTGAAATTTCATCGGCCTTTTATAATCCTTACGACCGAATTGCGAAACGCTAATAAACGCATCCTTCTCTCTCTCTCTCTCTCTCTCTCTCTCTCTCTCTCTCTCTCTCTCT
>NC_057693.1:1029360-1077782 GCF_014466175.1 Vespula pensylvanica
CTCTCTCTCTCTCTCTCTCTCTCTCTCTCTCTCTCTTTCTCTCTGTGTATATATCTCATGCACGCGAGAGCATTGGGCACTTTTACGACGTAGCCTTGTAAAGACATAAAAAAGAAGGATACTTCAGGAGATGCGACCCCGTATCTCGGATGATCCTTTCAAATTCTCGCCGTCGATTACTTTACTGCCTCGTTTATCGCGCGCACCCCAGACCGAAATAAAGTTTAAAGGCGCATAACGCACGAGAATTCTCCGTGCCATGAATTCACGCCGTAAGACCGATCGTATAATTGTTTAGGAAGACCTCGTGAATGGCGTCTTTACGTTTTTATTTAAAAAAAAAAAAAAAAAAAGAAAAGAAAAGAAAAGAAAGAAAGAAAGAAAAACTCACTCTTCTCTCTTTCTCTTTCTCTCTTTCTCTCTGATTCGTACAAACTTCACTCCGTTTTATTCTTTATCACACGACGAGAAAAATCTAACGGTTACCCTAAATAACAAAAACGATTCCGCTTAGAAAAATATCAAACTCGGTTATATCTCCGCATTCGCGAACGCAAGAATTCTCTCTTTTTATATCTCTTTATTTCTTTTATTTTATCTTACCATAGGCACCAAGAATTTGCGATGATGAGTCGTCGAAACGCTTTAAGCATCTTGAATTCCCGTGATCCTGTTCCGGCCACTCAACCTCGACCTCTCGAGGCAGATGTTAGTCTTTCCTCTTCTCCGTGCAGATAGTAGTATTACAGTCAGCAGGGATCTTCCACGATTATATGATATCTTTCTGTCGTAGAGGTTTTTCTTTTTCCTTCTTTATCTCTTTCTCTTTCGTAACTCGATTTTTTAACTCGCGACAGAAATTAAAATCGAATAAAATGAATCACTTTAGAGAGATTTTCTTTCAGCTATATATTTATCTACGTACGTCTTTCCCGATGAGAAACCAATACACGAATGAGATTTCGTTTGATATAAACGGCAAGGACATCCTCGAGAATGTTTACAACAACGCTATGTTTTCATTGATATATGTTCGTTCATAAACATATATACCTAGATATTCTTCTTACCAAAAACAAATTGTTTTTCTCTATACTATTTTGATCGACGTAATCACCGTGACGACATCAAACAACGATCAATTGTATTAATCGTAATTTACGTCTATCAATACATCAAATCGTTTAAAACGCTTGACACGATGTTCTTTATCATCTTTTAGAAATATTCTCCGTTTCAAATTATTTACATATATTCGTAACAAAATTAACAATTTTATTAACGATTTTATATACGTATATGTGTGTATAAAGAATCTAGAAAAGTAGAAACGATCTATAATATATTTTCAAACGTACGAGAAAAAAAAATATTAAAAGAAAAAGACAATAATCGCTAAGTTATAGTTGATATATTACTATATAAAAACTATTGAATAACAATATCACAAATTTAAACAATATCTACCGATTCTGCAACAATTACAAATCTACTTTCGATGATACGTATATACATATATATACATATATATATATATATAAATAATACCTAATACATACATATATATATATATATATATATATATATATATATATATACGCCTGATAAAAACTATCAACGCTACATAGATAATTAACTACGCATAAATAATACTAACTAAAATAATGTAATTAAAATAAAGAATACTACAATAAAAAAAAAAAAAGTAAAAAATAAGAGAGAAATAGAGAATAGTACGATAAGAAAAAGAGATATCGATAGATCGTTTCATTTAGAATATATCTTTGTGGGAATTTATATAAAACGGACATACCGAAAATCTCAAGATCGATATTTTCGGCAAGAATACTCCGAAGGAACATCAAGATCGGTAGGATAATGAGACGACGTCGGTTCGAGTTCGGTTAACATCGTCTTCGTCGTCCTCGTGGATCGTCGTGACCACGTTGGTGTCGTGGTCGTTCGTCGCAGTCACTAACCACAGGGACCTGTAGGTCCTGCCAACGACTTTTTATGCTGGATTTCCATATAGGGAAAGATCCGATGCGATACGATACGCCGACGAGTCGCGGATGTTGCAACGAAAGGGGAGCAATATATACATCTTTGCGTCGTCGGTAGAGACAGAGTAGAAAGACAGAGACAGAGACAGAGACAGAGACAGAGACAGAGAGCAAAAGAGAAAGAGAGAGAAAGAGAGTTCCACCTTTTCGCATACGAAAAGGGATACCGCTTTGAGAATCTGGAAGGACTGATCCCTTCGAACATTTTTTGCAACGAACGACGACGACGACGACGACGACGACGACGACGACGACGACGACGACGACGACGACGACGAGGACAACGACGACGACGAGAAGAACGAGGACGAGGACGAGGACGACGATCGATGTGGAGTTTACGCTATCGTTTCTTCTTTCGTTCCGAGTCTTCGAAGAACGCGAGAAATCGATGTATCGACGAAGATTCCTCTACGGTCGTCCTATTTCAAGATTGATCGGTAATCTAAAGGAAATCAAAGTTAGACCAGACATATTCCAGTTTCCTCTTATTCATCGTCATTATCTTCGAGTTTCATGAGGCAGCATCGATCATACCTATAGAAAACTATTGTCTTCCTAATGAATCGTGTCGTTCCTAGCGCAAGATCGTACGTCATAACTTCCTCTCTCTCTTTCTTTCTTTCTTTCTTTCTTTCTTTCTTTCTCTGTATAACATAATCGCTCGGGTTTCTCGACGAAGAGTATTAATAATGTAGGAAGGCACAGGTCGATCGTCGATCGGCCGTCGAGCGGACCGCTCGATTAATTTATTATTCGACGTACTTACGTGGCTCGCGTTATACATATAAATACGCACACATACATCCATCCATCCATCCATCCATACATACATACATACATACATACATACATACATACATACATACATATATACATACATACATACATACACGATAGACGTTTCACGTAGAGTCGGGAGATCTCGCGAAGACGCCATTGGACCAGCTGTCTTCATATTTCAGCGTACTGCCGGCGCGGCATTAAAAGCGTGCATTAACCCGCTCTCTCCGCGAGAAACGTTCGCTCCCTTGGCTGTTGCCTTTCCAAGTGTTGGTGGGTAACGCGATATTAATAGGACACGTTCGGTAGCCCAACAACTACGACAACGACGACGACGACGACGACGACGACGACGACGATGTCGAACGAGAAACGATTTAAACATTCCGTTGTAACTACCGGTTGGTTTCTAAGAAGAAAGAAGGTGGTGATAGTGATGGTGATGGTGGTGGTAATGGTGATGGTGGTGGTGCTGGTAACGATGGTGGTGGGGAAAGGAATAAGCAAAAAGTGAAAAAGAAGCGGTATTTTCCTTTTATCTCTAAGAGATATATTTGTAAATGTGTATTGGTATAGTACGTAGGTACGCAAGTACGTATGTAAGAGCAGCGCGTGCTAGAAATTACAGCGTCCACCGCCGATGACTAATGGGAAATTCACGCGGCCGTTAATGTACCGTATCGTTATCACCTTACAGAACCGACTAAAGTCACCGAGGATATCCGGCTGCGATTTACCGGCTTGTGCACTGCCGTCTTGCCGTTCTTTCGATCAACGGAAGGGACAAGAACTGAGAAGAAAGAGAGATAGAGAAAAGAGTAAACGAGTGAATGAATGAGTGGGAGGGAGGGAAAAAGAGAATGGACAATTTTCGCTATTTACGAAATGAATAAGTTTTAGAAAGTTACGAAAGCTTTGGTCTTACGGATGACTTGTTTTTTTACGGGATACACGAACTCTCAAACTTTTCTTCTCCTCTTTCATGAAAGTATGAAAGAAATTTTAAACAAAGAGACCTACAGATTCTTTACAAAAAAAAAAGAATAAAGAAAAAAAAAGAAGGAAAAAGATAAAAAGAGTAAAAAAAAAAGTTGTAACCGCGACGTCCTTGTTAAGTCGTAAAACAATCTCGAGTTGGAATTTATTAGCGATTATTACAAAAGTCGTTAACGAAAAGAGTGCTCGTGATCCGGCTGATGGCGCTCAGGAATCTGGAAGGAACTGTTATGTAGTGATTGTACGGTACGGTAACGAAAGGAAGGAAGGGAAAAAAAAAAAGGAGAAAAATGAGGGGAAAAGAGAAAAAAAGAAAAGAAAAAAGAAAAAGAAAAGAAATGAAAAAAAATGAAAAAAAGAAAAAAAAAAAGTAAAAAAGAAGAAATAAAGATAGGAATCCGCAACGGGCTACCGATCACGTATCAATTAAATTCCGTGTAGCAATATGCAAGCAATCACGTTTCCGCGTGTTCTCATATATAAGATTGGTGATTTGAATTGTTTCAGATCACGCGCGAGTTTCTCGTCCACAACTGGCTGTTGTATGAGATACATAAATATATATCACGATCATTCGTGTCACGCTGTCGTCTTATCTCTTTTTTTTTTTTTTTTGTTTTCTTCTATCGTCGAATAACCCAAAAGAACACATGCGTAGAAATCGGACGACGTAAGCAAGCAAGCAAGCAAGCAAGCAAGCAAGCAAGCAAGCAAATAAGAAAGTAAGTAAGTAAGTACGTCCTTTGACGTTATGCTTGGTCGAATCTCGATTATTTTCGTTGATACGATAAATATAAATCGAAAGGCCAGCAAAACATAATTTAACACGAAGTTTCCACTTTTCTAGAAGTATCAGAATCGAAAGATCGATAAGAAAGTCGTCGATTATCGCTCCTATACGATCTTCGATATTTTTTTCAGAAAGGATCATCGACGTTAGGTACTAACAGCTTTACGTTTTCCAGAGCGTGTCATCGGGCGGTGATAGGCGAGCGTTGCTTCAACGTTTTCACCGTGTTCGATTTATTACATCCGGTTTATGCACGATCCAGCTCCAGGGAACATCTGCGTATAAGTTCTAACCAAGCGTGTATTTACGTGGTGGTATATATATATGTGTGTAGACACCTATATATACATATGTACTCGCTAAACATACATTCATGAAACTGTAAGATCGTTTCGATGCTTTACTCTACTTAACAATAATCAAATCTAACTCTAATAATAGGATTCTTCGATCAAGTAAATAAGCTTTTTCTTAAAAAAAAACTCCACGGAGATCTATAATACAGAATACTTTATAATAAAACTCGAATAGTCGTGAATGATCAAACAATTAAAAGATCGGCTTTGTTCTTTGACACGCACGGCCCGTGAGAGAAAGAGATTACGGTGTCAATTTCAGAGCACGTACCACCTGCCGAGGCTGACTTTCCTTTCCTGATTCGACCTTGGATAGAAGGTAAGACAAGCGCCCCGTTTATACGCTTACAACTGTGTGCCTTTCGATAAGCGTTCGATCGATCGATCGTACGATCGCGAGAAAAGTAGAAAGACCAAAGGGGACCAAACATTATGCGATGTTTCTCTCTCTCTCTCTCTCTCTCTCTCTCTCTCTCTCTCTCTCTCTCTCTTTCTCTCTCTCTCTGTCTCTATATCATCATCCGTCGAACGATCGTGAGAGATTCTTTCTCTCTTAACAGACCTCATCGAATTCTAACGAGCGGGATATTTTATTCATGAAGAATTATTTATCCGCTTTCCAAGATTCCGAGTACGCGATGATCGACGTCCGATCGGTGTTTTGTCATTTTATCCATATCGTACGTTTGTATCTCTACACTGTCTGAAGGTATTTAAGTGCTCGTTAAAGAATGAAAAATGATCGAAATAAGAGAGAACGGAGGTAGAAGAGACGATCCACGATCGAATAAAGTCGTACGATAAACCTTACTTTTTATGACGAGCGTATTCGCGCATCCCCACGTTACAGCGCATAATCTTCCGAAGACTATTACCTTCGAAAAGATAAGAACGAAATATTTCGGATAAAAGAGTCCGACGTCGATTTGAGCTATATTATACGTAACTACGTTCGTACGTACTTACGTTGCACGTCGTCTTTTCAAGTCGATTCCTCGTTAAACGTTCCCCGTCACGTTATCTCAAATATTTATTTTTCTACCTTTTTCTTCAAATGACTTCATACCGTCGCATTACGAAACACAAACGATCGACGAAAATAATTAAACGAACGTAGAACTTTATTACATACTCGTGTATAACGAAATATACGAATTTTTCGATCTACGTTTGAAAATTTCTAATATCATTCACATTGTCTAAACGCGAACATATCGTTTGTGGATAAACGATAATATTTATGTAATAGAATATTCCAAATATTACGTCACGCAAACATCACGATTTCGCAACGATTTCGTAGAATTGTTTCTCAAGGAACAATTCCAAGCATGTTAAGGATGATCGAACGAAAAACTTTTGAAAGTCAAACGTTTTACAAAACATATACAATGTTCTAACATCGTATCGATCCAATAACGATACTAAACAAAACAACAAAAAAAAAAAAAAGAACTAAACGTTGAAGACAAAGAAAAAAAGAGAAAAACGAAACGAAAATGTGTACTGGTGTGTCTGTGTATTTATACGTCTCTCTCTCTCTCTCTCTCTCTCTCTCTCTCTCTCTCTCTCTCTCTCTCTCTCTCTCTCTCTGTGTGTGTATGTGTACGTAGAAAAAGCCATGGGATTGTTTACGGCGTGTCGCGAATGAAAGTCGGCGGTCATAAAGTCGAGTGCGGATGGTGATCGTAAATATTTGGACGATAGAGGTCCCGATAGGGTGACCCCGAAGACTGCGTGCTCACGGCGATTCGCACAACCACACCCGTCTGTATCAGCGTACATAACCGGGATCTCGAATTAATCCGCAGAGGAGAGAGGTTAGCTGCCGGTGCACCGGTAACTTGACCGAAGCTTCATCGAAAAGGATAAAAGGAGATGGAAAAACGACTATAGTAGGTATTACCTGTAGCTTCTTTCTCTTTCTCTCTCTCTCTCTCTCTCTCTCTCTCTCTCTCTCTATCTATCTATGTATGTATGTATGTATGTATGTATGTATGTATGTACGTATGTATGTATGTATCTCTATCTCGTTTCTTCTCATCGAGAGCAAGGTTCGTTCGTTCAAGGAGAAAGGATCAAAGAGAAGATAGAAACGCGAAGATTAGTAAGAAGAGAGAACGAAATTGATTTCCGTCCGGGATAAAGAAGTTAAGCAAAAGAAAATCGAAGATACTTTTGAACTACAAGAGATGAGAGAGAGAGAGAGAGAGAGAGAGAGAGAGAGAGAGAGAGAGATGTGAAAGAAAGAGACACAAGGTGGTCGAAGAGAAAGGCAAGGTAAGTAAGTAAATTCTTCCACGCATCCTGTCTGCGGTTGACGAAAACTTATCGACGCACGACATTTCGGAGAAGCTCGTAATAAGACGATAGTTTCTTTTTCTTTTTACTAATATTCCGTGGTTAGCCGAATTTTAGCCTGGTAAAATCGAAATTCGAAAGGTTCTGAATGCCTTTTACTTTAATTCTTCGTTTTATTATTATGTAATTCGTGCGATATTAAAAGAGTATATTTTGATTAGGTGCGATTTTATCGATAATATTCGAAGAGTATACTTCTTTCCGTCTTTCTTTTTTTACTGTATTTTATCGATAGGTAATAAATAAATAAGTAAGTAAGTAAGTAAGTAAGTAAGTAAGTACTTATTTACTTCCTTTTTATAATAATAATATAGATTGTAGTTTAGTATGTAAGTAAGTATGCCCTCATGAAATTCCAGAGCTTCGAAAGCTCTGTTTTATTTGATAACTCGATTTGATCTATCGATAAAATTCGAAACTCCTTTCGTTATCGTTTTCATTTTAATTTATCGATAGTATAAATAAGTAAATAAATAAGTTGGTAAGTAACTAAGTAAATACTTTCTTTTTACAATAATAAAATAGGTCGTAACTTAGTAAGTAAATAAGTAAATACTTACTTTCCTTTTACAATAATAAATTAGGTTATAACTTGGCAAGTAAATAAGTAACTATTTACTTTCTTTTTACAATAATAAAATAGGTTGTAAGTTAGTAAGTAAGTACGTAGCCCCCATGAAATTCCAGAGCTTCGAAAGCTCTTCTAAGATCGGACTTGGTCGCGACGACGACTCCCTTGGAGAGCGCACGGCCGCTAAATGAAGATTTATAGGAGGGTCGCTGTTCGCACGCCACGCCACTCACAGAAAGGACTCCGTAGCACGCAGCAAGCGCAACATAGAAAGAGAGTCTCGTAATTCAAACGATCCCGAACCTGAAATAGAGGAGTGTCCCAGGCGACTTCACCGTCCGGGTATAGTACACTCCCTCCGTTTATCTCACTCTTTCCACTACTCCTTTTCTTATCCAACTTACGAGTAAACGCATTGATTATGTCCAGACGTCGTAAGGAAAGCGATTATTTCCAAGTGTACGCACGGAAGTGAACGAATACGAAATACTTCTTCTTCTTCTTTTTCTTCTTTTTCTACTTTCATTTCGAGTATCGAAATAACCGATCGTAATTAATTTCAATCTCTTAAAGAAATCTCTTATAAAAATGTTCTATCTCGATATAAATCTTTCCTTCGAAATTGTTTCTTCTTTCTATTACTATTTTTCTTATCGTTATAATATAATAGAATATCGTTAGCGCGTGTGATAGAATATCGTCAGATTTATTTACTTATATTTATCTGCAGTCAATCTCAGAGTTTAACGAGCAAATAAAAATGATTATTATCTTATTTCTACGTGATCTTAGAGAACGTAATAGGATTTATCGTGTATCTTACGGTAATACATTCTGCAGTTTAATCCATATGTACAAATCCATTTGAACGAGTTATTCAAAATTAATTCCATTGGAAACTAATATGACTTTTGCGTATCTGCATATCGAGAACTCGCTCTCCAAGGCCACCCCCGACATTTTCTTCTTCAAGATATAGCCGAAGGCGAGGTTACCGCATAAGCGTTACGACGTATGTATCTATCATCGGGTAATTATCGCTGATTAACGACTTTCCATACGTTATCTTCGTTCATGTAAAGATTTCGACTTGAATTTTACTCGAACAAAGATAATAGATACAGATTAGAATACCACCGAAGATAATTTTCTCTTCAACGAGCTCTCGAGTAAAATAAAAATCATTTTCTCTCTCTCTCTCTCTCTCTCTCTCTCTCTTTTCTTTCCTCTCGTTCTTGTTACCTTCTTTGAACATTAAAAAAGAAAAAAGAAGAAAAGACAAAAAAAAAGGAAAAAAGAACCGGTAGTACGGCTTACCGAGAAGAAAGATATTTTTGCTCGATCTGGCTCATTTAGAACGTATTAAAACGTCGTTTTCGTGATTCTTACTCGACACTTGCGTCAGCCAGCATTAACCTATTCCAGGTAAGTATCACCTGATATCACCTGACATCGTTCCTTGAATATACATACCTACGATCTCTTTGAGTTAAAAAAAAAAAAAAAAAATAAGCGATACAAAAATGTACACGGAGTATAAAAAAGCAATATTTAAACAATAGTACATTCGATTCGATGTTACGGTAACTCGTAATACGTATTAAATATGAAATAATTGTAATTTAATATCTTGCTAAACGTTTGTTTACAACCACGGAGACATCGCCTTTATTTAATTTCAACAAAGACCGACTTTCAGACGACTTTGTTAATTACTGCGTCAGTTCTCTTTCGCGTGCCGACGAGTAAGCATCGAAAATCTCACTTTCCGTAAGTAGAAATCTCTTTGAGTTAAAAGAAAAAGAATAAGCGATACAAAAATGTACACGGAGTATAAAAAAGCAATATTTAAACAATAGTACATTCGATTCGATGTTACGGTAACTCGTAATACGTATTAAATATGAAATAATTGTAATTTAATATCTTACTAAACGTTTGTTTACAACCACGGAGACATCGCCTTTATTTAATTTCAACAAAGACCGACTTTCAGACGACTTTGTTAATTACTGCGTCAGTTCTCTTTCGCGTGCCGACGAGTAAGCATCGAAAATCCCACTTTCCGTAAGTACAAATTTCGATACTTCGTAATTTTCATAATTTTCTAATTATTTCAACAATCTTTAATGTACGTGGAGTACAATAAACCAATATTTAAATAATACTACATTCGATTCAACTTTACAGTGCTCGTAATACGTATTAAATATAAAATAATTGTGATTTATTTTATTATTTTCTTAGATTTAAGTTTTAGACTGGTCGTTGTTAACAACGTGTAACCTCTGATTGACTTTCACGGATACTCGATCAAAATAAACAACGAAGCTATCCCAGGATGTCTTTGTTCCAAGCATCATCGAAGATTTAAAGTAAGTATACTCTTATGTAACACATTCCTTCAATAATTTCTACAGTTTTTCATTATAACAATGATACTAATAATTTTGTTTTTACTTGTCTATTTCAGAACATTATTGCAATCGAGCGCGAAGCAATGATGAAATCGAGTGTTTGTAACGCTAAAATAAAAATTAAAAAACCGCGGAATAGAAGCAGTGTTTGTTCGTCCGTGTTTCGCGATTTAAATAACAAGTGTTTTTGCATCGACTGAGCGCAATGCAGTCGTTAGAGTCAGTGTTTGTTCGTAAAGTATTTTTTTAACAGTCGCACAGACTGTATTTATAAAAGATAGAGTTTCGCGAATTAACTTCAGTGATCGTACGTTAATAAATAATTATTGCGAATTAGAGTCAGTGCATCACTGAAAAGGATCTCGGCCAACATCGATGTCGACCTACCTCATTTTCAACCACCTACGAATCATCCACCCTCAATTTCGACCTAAATCGAAAAATTAGACGAGTGTTTTGGAGCCATCGCAGAACTTCTTAAGTAGTAAGTGAATTTTTAAGTCCCTTCGATCATTCAATCATGTCAAGAACGAAAGATCCGAATCGACACGAGTGATTGGTTGTAATTAATTAATAAAAAAAGTATTGAATATAAAAACTTCTTGGAAGATTTACTTACGAATGATTTCTTATTTTTCTATCGACTTATTAGATTAGGATAGAGTATTCTCAAACGCGTTAATTATGATTAAAATCTTGAACGTATCAATGTATTTTTCAATGTTTTTTTTTCTCGTGAAAATAGTAAAGAATCGGTATTGAGTTGTGATAAAGAATGAACAAGAAGATATTCGCGATGGATAGTATTTGAATTACAAACGAAATTGCATGATTTTTTTTTTTTTCGAGTGATTAGAGTAATCTCTTGTAAAAAGGAAGGTCCAAGGATTTTTCATGATATTTTTAAATATAAATTCATTAAATATTTAATCAGTTTTGTTAATAAAAGAGAAGTCTGAGTGAAAAGAGATAAAATCATTGCTTTTGAAAACAAAAAAAAAATTCGAGTAGGATAATCATTGCTACAAAACAAACAAACTCGTAAAGTCATAAGAGAATAATCATAGTAAAGCTGAGTAATGATGCACATTTGAATATATATCATGTATGCATGTTTTACATGCAGCTACGAGAAAATTAAAGATTTTCGATATAATGAATTCAATAGAAGTTAGGAATTTTTTAAAGTTACATTTAAAGGAACGTAAACATTCGTAATAAACTCAGCTTTTAATTTTTGTAAGGGAGAACATAAAACCTTTCGATTAAATAAAATGCGAAATGGCTTTTTCAATCTTTCCTTTTAAAGATTTTTCTTGTAATTCTAATCAACTTGTAACTATTTTCTATTATCATAGAATAAACAAAAAGAATTTAAATCGAACTTTATAATAAATAGAAAACTTATGAGTTAGATTCTTATTCAATTTCGCGAAATCTAAGACGATCCTTTTTGACTACACATTTGTAATAATTTATGTATAATTCGAAAATCACATGATTTTACTAACGATAGGATATTCTTAACAAAATTACGAAGATTATAAGACACGTTCAATAAAAAAAAAAAAAAAAAAAATAAATAAATAAATAAATTCAATGTTATCTTTCGACAAACAGAAATCGCGAACTCGATAGGATACAATTAACAAATAAAATTATTTCACTAATATTTAAACGCTAATTTCTGCAGTTAACGTTGGGATTTGAATTTTTGCTAAGCTCATCGAAATTTTCCCAATGAAAAAAATCAAGAACGCGAATTTTATAATAGAATCACCATTAGCCCGTGGCTCTTCAGATGTAGTAAAGTTGATGTAATGAAATCTGGGTCACTGGTACATGCGATATATCGAAATCTTATATGATGCAATTACTATCGAACGAATGACAGTATCTTTCTGAATTTTTCTAAAATCTATTCATTCTACTTCTAACTAAACATTCGAGTCTTTACACTTTGCATTGATTCTTACATCTTCCGTGTATTCAGCAATAAATAAATACAACAGTCATTTCTATTTGTTGAACCGCATAGCTAAATAATAATTGAAACAATTATTCTAGATTAATTATTTTAGTTTCTGTCGGGTAAGCTTCTTGAATGAGATCCTTGGGCGTGAACCTTTGGGCGGGCTACGGTCTTAGCATCGTGTAAAGCTCTCGGATGGAACCCATAGGTGGGGCTCATCGGTATGGGCCCTTGGGAGGGGCCTTGGGCGGGTCTCCTTCTTTCTTTCAAAATCGAGCTCGATTTCTATATTCTAGTTTTGTTCTATATTCTGGTTTTGTTCTATATTCTGGTTCTATGTTATGCATTTTATTGCATCTTCCGACTTTGTTTTCTTCTTTTTGATCTTGATTTTAGTGTAGGATCATAGTATATCTGTGGGTCTCCACAAGCAGCAACCTCCACGTGGTGAGACCTGGGTCGGTATTACTTGCTATCTATCGAAATTCGATTTGATGCAAGTACTACCGGGCGAATAGCTGCATATTTCGGTGTATTTTCAAAATATTTTCGATCTAACTTTGATTAAACGTTAAAGTATGAACACTTTAAATTTGCTAATAATACTTCCACAAAAAATCAATTGTATATGATAGAATTCTATGAAGAAATATTAAGTATATAAATTTTCGAAAGAAATCCAAATTTTATCGACTATTCGATCAGAAATAATAATTAGTGAATATATACTTATATATTATATATTACCTTAATGAAAATCAATTTTCGTAGTTTCTCTTGTAGAAATATTTCTCTTTATATCGTATTATTACTGTCACTATAATAATAATAAGAAGGAGAAGCAGATGAAGAAGAAGCAGAAGAAGAAGAAGAAGCAGAAGCAGAAGAAGTAGAAAAAGAAATACATTTATATTAACATTATATAAAATAATATTTGATATATAAGTATTAATTAATTTTTCTATCAACTATATTTCTTATCCTTTATACATTTATATCATAAAATAAATGCGTACCTAGCATCGTATTTATCACGGATTACTATGACAAATACGCCACCATTAAAGAAAGATATAAATCTGAGATAATGAAAAGCGTAAGTTTACAGTCTACTACTAGCATTATCTATTCTAACCAAAACTAATCTAATCGTTATGTTATATATAAGAGAAGGATATAAGCGACTCGAGCTTATAGACTGATACGATATGCATTGCGACGAGAGTGTTTCCTGCTTGCTCTTGTAGTTCATATTTTGTTCAGTTCTTTACCTGTTGCTGAGGTCACACATATGATACACAGATACGATGAACCGTCTTAACCTTTCGAGATATCGATCGAATTATCTCCGAAATAGTTGTTACCGAGAAGGAAGATCTTACGATGAATCTGTTGCATCTTGTGAAATAATTCACAAATAACTATTTATTTTCTTTGTAACAGCCTTGACTTAAAGCGACTCGATTACTTTGTTCCTTTTTCTTTCTCTTTTTTATTTATTCTGTTTTTTTTTTTTTTTATTTTCTTATTTGAATCTGCTCGTTCTTCGAGGCTTCTATCCAAGGTTTTTCTTTCTTTTCATTCTCTTCATCCTTCTCTTCCACCTTTCTTCTCTCCTCAAAACTTGTAGTAAAAAACTGAGCGACGGCTCGTCGTTCGTTCGTTCGTTCGTTTACGGTCATTTCGCTCGAGTACTGACGAGACAGTGCATCGTTCTCTTTCTTATTCTTTTTCTTCTTCTTCGAGATAGAAAGAAATTAGGTCTGCTATGTAGCGAACGAGTAGAGATCCTCCAGGCTGATCGATCATCGTTGGTGACAAGAGGCGAACTGGATTCACCGAAAGTCATTCTTTTACAGTCTACACGGTCAGATGATGATCTGCTGCTGGTGTGAATTAACAACCTCTACTCTCGCGTACACGCCGGCATATCTCTTTAATCGTAATTATCGTCTACAGGCGAACGACCAACCGGTAATAAATCATTGTTTCGATGAAAAGTCGACTGGTTTTCTGAGCGTTCTTGTCGAAGGACGGTGACTACGCCAAGATTTTTATTAAAACGATAGGAAAAAGAAAAAAAGAAAAAGAAAAAGAAAAAGAATACACAAGGAAAACATTTACAAAAGTTAAACGTTTTCGTTTGAAATTAAAAAAACGGGAAGAAGTCAATTTTTTTTTCTTTTTTTTTTTTTTTTTTTTTTTTAGATACGTACACGTGTTCGGACTTCCAAATCAAATGTTATTTTATATCGTTGGAAAAAGAAGTTTGTTGTTTTCTTATGATCAAGAAAAAATATTTTATAGCTTTTGGTGCCAGTACGTGCTCGAAATCGTGCTGATGCTTATCGACAATCGTTAATTCTCTGTAACGTCATGTTATTTCGAAATCACACACTCGTATATTTATTTTATTTTTATCGTCTCGAAGGTATCACAGTTCTTTTATATCTTGAAATTTAATAATTGCTAAGTATAAGTTATATTTAGTAGAGTATAACGATATAATTATACTCATTACATAAATATATTGCGAAGTGTAATGATAATAATTAAATAATGTGTAATAATAAGTTATCAAAGTTAATAAGTTATAAAAGTTTCATATAGTGAAGTTACATGGTTTCATAAATGTACAAGTTTTATATGGTTGTATCTATGATGGACGGATGAAAGAGCATAAATCAGAATTTTTAATTCTGCAAAAAAATACTTTTGATATTTCAAACGTAGTGTTAAGTTTGGAATGTAAAAGTTATTGATATAGATCCCAATGCATTTGGAAAATTATATATCATACTCGTTTTTTAAATATTCTTTTTTTTTTTTCTTTTCCTTTTTCTTTTTTTTTGGAAATGATAATCTATATTATTTTGATAAAATTTTCAATTCGAATAATATATTTATTTTACGAAGCATGAACGAACATTTAATTGCTAAACTTTGTGATTATGTTACAGTACGCGATAAGTATAAGTTATAAAATGCTTAAGAGTTTGAATCAGTGTTTTTTGATCTATCGGCTCGCAATAAAGTTTTAAAAAGCCACGAAATGATAGTTGTTACTTTACTTCAAAACGAGGAAGATAATTAATTTGTCTTATATATTATTATAGATATTTCCAGAAGATTCAATGATCATAATCTATCAAGTTCTTTAAAATTAAAAATAGTACAACTGAATTCACGATACTTTTCCCTCTATTATACTGTTTTTTTTTTGACATACATATATTATAAGAATCCTAAATAAAATAACGATAAAGAAGCGTAATTAATGATCAGTAATATTGAACAGTAAGTAAATTACGACGATAGGAAACATCATTTCGACCGAGATATATAATTTATATTAAATCGTTTAATCGCCAAAGAGAAATATCATTTCTTTTTAAGGGATAAAAATTCGATAATAATGGATTAAACTTTTCCAAACAAAACGTATGTTTTCGATCGTCGTGCTCGTCGGTTTTGTTGTTCTTAGAGACGTAGTAATGTTTTGAAAGTAACGCCGTTTTAAAAGGTCATACCTTTTAAAAACAAAAGTGAGACGTGAACAAAACGATCGACGTAATAATATCAATGAAACAATCACCATAATAATCAACACGAAAACGAATAACACGAGAACTACCGACGTTCAAATTAAGTACTAAAAGTTATCGTATCGAAAACGCAACATCTTACTGTAAGTATGCATTTTATTTTAGTTAGATATGTGTGTACGTAGTTATCGCCATTAATAAAAAAATCATTAGTTTTAAAAAGGAATATTTCTTTCGATTACGTCATTTTCTATAACATATTTATACGACAAGGTATTTGAAATATATATATATATATGTATGTATGTATGTATGTATGTATGTATGTATGTATGTATGTATGTATATACATGGAGATATACGAAATATAAAAAGTTACAACACACCTTTATTCGAATGAACGATGTAATTATTATAAAGATCGAACGTATTACGTAAGATAGATAATAACTTTTAACATTGAAAACCGTATAACTATTTAATAATTGGAATATATATTATCGAAAGTAATAATACTTGCAAAGGTACTTAAAATCATGAAACTGATTATTTGTATTTTCTTTGTTTCTTTTATTAAGAGAAAGTTGCTTTATTAAAAGCAATAATGAATATAGAAAAAGAATAAGAAAAGAGGTTTTTGTTCGACTAATATTTTTCGATAAAGAGAATAATTATCTATCTATCTATCTATCTATCTATCTATCTATCTATCTATCTATCTATCTATCTATCTATCTATCTATCTATTTATTTATCTCTTTCCCTCTCTCTGTCTCTATCCGTTTTTCTCGTACGAAATAACATTATGAATGAGTTTCTAAAACGGAGAAATACATTATTATTTAGCCATTTAAATAATCGTTCCACGGAAGAGTAATATCGAATAAAACTTTAATCTCGGGCAATAAAATTTGTAAGTTTGAGTAATCGGGAAAATGTTAAATAGTCGTAATTATATGTTACCGTGTACTTACGTATATGATCGATGAATTAACAAGAATAATTATAACGCGATATATCGTGACACTTTTATGTAGTTACATATATTTATGTATGTATATATATATATATAAATAAATATATACACATAAATACATGCATATACATACATACACGCAAGAAAGATTTAATCTAAATCACATTAAGATAGAAGATTGGAAGGAGAAAATATCGTTGGTGTGTTTGAAACAGCCAAGAGCTTTTTCTGATGATACGTAATGGTAGTTAAACGTGTGGTGGCTGCACCACTCGTTCGGTAAAGAGCAATTCTGACATTACCACGAACACGTGGCACGTGGACCGTGTCGCTCGATCGACCGGCAAAAACCCTAAGTGCCTAAGCAACGCACAGCTTTCAGTGGACATCTGAAAAAGACGAGAGGAGTAGCTGCCTCGCGGAGCATGAACGCTCTGATCCTATATACGTGTCTTCTTCCACCAGAAACTATTATACCGGAAGCAAACTGAGATCCTGTACCGCTTTGTAAGCTATCTCTATGTTGGTGTATATTCGTGTTTGTTCGTGCATGTGCTCGAGCCCTGACAGAAAGAGAGAGAGAGAGAGAGAGAGAGAGAGAGAGAGAGAGAGAGAGAGAGAGAGAGAGAGAGAGAGAGAAAACACGAGAGATTATAAGAGCATTTCTCGTAATATTCTTCTCGAGAGAAAGAGGAGTACTCTTTTTTTTCTTCTTCTACGTCATCTGCACGGCAGACTCTACTACTACTACTCGACAGTGACTCTTTTAAAATTTTCTACCAGCCATCGCGATTATTAAATTCGTTCGCGTGACGAGCTCTCGTAAATGACCGGATATCCAGACTATTCCTGACCTTATACCATATGCAATAGATACATATAGACATACACACACAACATATATTATATAGGTATATATATATATATATATATATATATAAGGTTATAACACGATAATTAATTATTTGCGATGTGATAAATAAATATCGATAATGTTAAGCGATATCTCATTAAATTAACGTAATAATTCATTGTCAATCGTAATTAAGGATAGTGACGTGATGATCGTTAATTGAATAAAATATTAGCCAAGATCGATTTTCTATGGTACTATGATTTACGTACGAGGACTTTTAAATGGGTCCCAATTAAGTAGAGAAAAGGTGCGACAACGCCTACTATTAACAGAAAGCTAGATCTAATGGGTTAAATTTCATCTAATAATCTTTTCCTTAAACTTGTAACGCCAGATCGTTACAACATACAGGTTGATACACCTACATGATCGTAATGCTTACGGGATAGCTCGTTCGAAATAAATTTCGCCCTTCGAAACACTCTCGAAGACCCCCCTGGAATAATGGTTGTAAAGACGACGTCGTTGATGGCGAATCCCCATGTCCTTTTCTCTCCCCCTTCAATTGGATCTACGGAATACGATACAACTACCTTTAAATTCTTCCTACTTCGTCTTTCACTCCTTATATCGACCTACATCCTTCGAACAACAACTCCAATATTCAAATACCGATCGTACGATATTCGTTCAAATTGAAAACAATTTATCGAGATAATCGGATTGAAACAAATGGAACAACTTGACAAGTTCGATCTAGTAACAATAAAAATTATATATATATATATATATATACGTGTGATGATCTTTGGAATTATTCTAACTATAGATAATAGATATCGATATGAAATATATACAAAATTTGTTAAAGAATTGTCGTCCTTGAATATGGAAACTATCTACCACTCTCTATTTACTCGTCCATTATAGCTACTTACTGTGATAAGTAGCTATAATGGAGTTGAAAATATGAGATGAATGGAAAATTAACGAAAAAAGAAAGAAAAAGAAAAAGAACAAAAAACACGAAATGAACGAAAATCATTACCAACGAGAGCCATTGAAATCGTGTTCTACCTCTTTTTTATTTATTCTTTTCCTTTTTTTTATTTTCACTTTTATTTCTTTTTTCCACATCGGTTAATGACGGTAGAGAGAAAGGATCGTTTTCGTTCGACGAAAAGGATATGTTTCCAGGAAACAACACGCGTTACATGTCGATCCTACCCTCAGTCCGAGTGGCCGAGTGAAATTATTATGAAGGCCCGGTTACGTATGTAAAAGGCACGTTTTGAGATGGTGTTCGCTCGCTTGTCGCCGCCTCGAGCAACTAACCTTCCTGTTGTTGCATGACCCATACCTTCTTCTTCTTCTTCTTCTTCTTCTTCTTACTCCTCTTCTTCTTCTTCTTTCTCTTCCTCTTCAGCATCTTCACTAACTCAGCTTCTCTCTTTCTTCTCTTTCTTTTCTCCTTCTTCTACTTTCCTTTTGCTATTTCTTTTTATTCTCTCTCTTTGCCTATCTCTAGCCCTTCTCTCCTCTACTCTACCTATAGAGACCGGAGACAGATGCTACCTTGCTTCTGCACGAAAACCTTTTGCTATTTTCTTTTCTTTTTCTTCGTCTTCTTCTTCTTCTATATATCGCGACACGCACGATTGGAGTCCTTTCGAGGAACGAGAACCTCGCGCGAGATAATCGTTTCGAAACAAAAAAGCAAAAGTGGCCCGGTCAAACTTTAATAAATGAGTTTATTAACAAGTGAAAAGATGCATCGAACGAATTTCGAATCATTTCGGAAAGAAGTTAGACGATCGAATGGATTTTTAAATGATATAATATATGTTATTTAAAAAGAAAAAAAAAAAAAAAGAAAAAAAAATGCATATATCAAACGTCGAGTTGCCTGCAACGAATCAGATTGTAATCGTTCAGAATGTAAACTATATATAAAGAATATGTGAAGGAATTGAAATCTTTCGAAGGATCGATTAAAAGAGAGGAAGGAAAAGATTGGAGATAAAATTTATGTCGAAAGTAAAAAATCGATTTGGTATCGTTGTTGTCTGTAGATGTGTACGTAGATACAGAGTGTATGTAAGTAGTTCATAACATACATATATAAATACATACGTACATATATACGTCTTTTGCGGCGATCTTTCCTCTCTCGAAGAGTACACGCTTCTCGACTGCAAAGGCTGGCTATTCGTTCGGTCGATGTCATCGGTGCCTTGGGCGAGCATATCCTTCTCGTACACATCTGACCTCGGTGGACCCGTAAGAAGCCCAACCCAATCTACCGACTCACCGAGCCACCAAGCCCACCATTAGTAACCTACTCCGTTACGACGCCGACCGATCGAGAGACGATTTCGATTCGCTCGCTCCTCCTTTCGCGAACGATGCATTAAGGTAATGATACACTCCTGTCGCATTTCGAAGGAACACGTGAAAATATCGATTCCATTGAGTGCCCTGGCACGACACACATACAAACACAAATACACATATTTTTATATAGACACACATACTCACACGACGTACATGTATAGAACGAACGTCTTTTAAGAGAACGTAAGAAGAGCGTAGAAACATATCCATTTCTTTCTTTCCTTTTTCTTCCGTTATTTTTTTTCTCTTTTTTTTTTTTATTATTCTTATTTTAATGTATAGATATTATATATAGACTTGCGTAGAAGCAACTCGTGAATCAGTTTCGATCTTACGTTTGCATTGGAAAAAATCGACGAACCAAGCCGGTCCTGTGAATCAAGATAGTCGAAGAAAAAGCAATTGGTATTAATAAATCCAGTTCGTAGGGTTCGACGACGATATCTTAATTATCCGCGAGGAAGTTCTACCATACGCGACGCAAATACTCTAAAGAGGTCCTCCATTCGACGTATAGGAGAGCGGTAAAACTTGATTTCATGATTTCGCATAAATTATCGGCGAGGGTAGAGTGCCGCGGATCGCTTCGAGGCGATGCGAAGAAAGCTGAGGAAGAAAGAGAAAGATAGAAAGATAGAAAGAGAGAGAGAGATAGATAGAGAGAGAGAGAGAGAGAGAGAGAGAGAGAGAGAGAGAGAGAGAGAGAGAGAAAGAGAGAGAAAGAGATGGAAACGGAGGGACGGGAAATATTAATAATCCCATTCACGAGCCGTCGGACGTATCCCACGTCTTTATACACGCGGAATTTGATAGCTCGAGGGAAGACTACATCGGTAGACGCTTTTTGCAAGATCCATTCGTTCCTCTTAGACCGTCAGAATTATTAATATCACTGACTTGAAAAAAGAAAGTAAGTAAGTAAGTAAGAAAGAAAGAAAGAGGGAGAAAAAAAAAGAACGAATAAAAAAAACACAGGAAAAGAGAAAAAAGATAAGAATCTTCCTTTCCTTTCCTTTCCACTTGCCACTTGTTTACACTTCCCTTTATTTTCACTCTCCTCGCTCGAACACCTTCGACAGAGATTATCTTTGCTTGGAATGAGAAAGAGAAAGAGAAAGAGAAAGAGAGAGAGAGAGAGAGAGAAAGATTGTGATCTCAATGTCTCACGATATATAAAATTACAATATAATTATCGATTGGTTAATGAAATTCTATCGATGGTAATCCGATCGAATCAATCGAGATACTACGGGAAATGCAACAAAGTCGGCGAGTCAGTAATGATTATTTTTATCCTTCGAAATGAATTATGTATCCTGGCCGACGACAATCTCGGTGAAGTCTTAATTCAATGCGTCGTTGCCGCGCAATAAACCGGGCAATAAAACGTGCTCCCCGACTAGAATCGACGGGGTTCAAAGGGTCATAAATGCCAAAGTTAATAAGCCACGTGAAACGAGGTAGATTCAATGAAAGCGCGGCATATTCGATTGCGAAGCGATCAACGTGACGTGAAAACTGAGAGAGAAAGAAGGAGAGAGAAATTTCTATGTCCTTTGGACCTTTCGTCTCCTTTTATTTTTTATTTCCTTTCTTTTTTTCTTATTTTCTCTTTTTCTTTTTCTATTTGACTCACTTTCCTTTTAGGAAATCAATACGAACGTAAGTTACTCATGGAGAAACGTAAGTATTGCTCGATGCTGTCGTGCACCTAGATTCCTGATTCTCGTTTGGCAGCAAAGCAGAAGAAAAAGAAAAAGAAAAAGAGAAAGAAAAGGATGAAGAAGAAGAAGAAGAAGTGACCGGACGTGGTTGACAACGACTAATGGTTCGAACGTTACGAAGAATACGCGAGATATAAACTCGAGCTGAGTTTAGTTAGCGAGATTTGTTCGATTTTTTTTTGAAAATATTTTTCTACATATTATCGGATCATTTGAAATCGATTTCTTTGACCACTCAATTAAATAATATTATACATCAATAATCAATAACATCTTATTGATATTACTGGAGAATTATATCGTAAGATAGATACGAAATATTTTATCGCTTAACGATCTCGATCATCGACGATTTTAAGAAAGAAGAAAAAAGATATTATTCTTTCGTCCTATATTCACGAAAAATACATTTAATAAGGATTGATCGAAATCGGTAGACTTATACCGACTTCGTAATTCGAACATCTTATCTCTTTTTGGAATAGCTACTTTTGATAAGGGGAAAAAAACAAAAAGGAAAAAAATAAACACATCATTGTTGAGTATCAAGATATCATCCTCCGTTATCTATATCGACCCTCTCTCTCTTTTCCTTCTTTTTTTCATGCAGCAGCATTTGCTTGGTTTTTATTCAATCCTCACCGATCCTCCCTCAGATAGGATGCATGTATCCGAATAGAAATCAGAAGAAGTAAGATAGCAACAGCATCCGGAGCAACGCCATCCGTTACAACGTCCAAGCTCGAGAGAGCAACGCCAGCATCCATTACCCTCGACCAAGCTTATTGTATTCTCCCTTTCGTTGAATCCTTTTCCTCCTCCTCCACCTTCTCCTCCTCCCTCTCTTCCTTCACGTTCACCAACGTTTCTCCGCGTCGTCACGAAACACACTTTATTAATGTCTTTATTCGTTGCATTCAACGTGCGAACGGACCCCGAAAGGTACACGAATAAAGTCCCGGTCTGCTTCTTGAATAAGAGTTCGCTTGCATTACCTGCCGTTCCGAGGATGGTCTATCAACGTCCTCTCGCATCGAGGACTTTCACTCGATTAAGAATTGCGTTAGGAGAGGTTAATGGTGGACTGTGTAACGTCGTCCGGCGTTACATTGATTTAAATACGTCGAGTTAAAGGGCACAACACGTCTGATCCTCTCCATGAAAGCAAGTATATTAATATCCTCTAAATACATTTATTTCCTTCATTACTATTATTATTATTATTATTATTATTATTATTATTATTATTTCGTTATTATTATTATTGTCATTGTTATTCTTTTCTTCTCTTTTTTTTTTTTTTTTACTTTTTAAATCACGTTTCTCTCCCGTCACGTTTAAGGAATCGTGATTTTTCTACCTTATGACCCAAGTATTCGATTAAAAACAGACTAGTCATTATGTCGTCGTTAAAAACGATACCACCAGTTAAATCGTGTTAAATTACGCGAAAGGGGAACGGTTCGACGAAGGCGAAACGCGGCCCCGTAAATCGCTCGTCTATGCGCCAAGAAAGGTGTAGAAGGTGCACGATCGCGAGTGCAATCAATGAGCGATAATCGTAATTACGTTGGCGATTAACGGTTCGGTTCTTCGCTCACCTCCTTTGCACTTCATCGCTCGCGTTCTTCCTCTTTTTTCCTTCTTATTTTCTCTTTTCTCGTTCTTCTTTACTTGTTCCTTTTATTTTATTATCCTTTTCCTTCGTCTCTTCTCCGTCTTCTTTTAACGTGAATTTTCTTTCTTTTCTTATTACGCTAGCTCGTACGATTATTTTGAAGGAACCCGTTAGAGATTTCCCGTCGATATTAGAAAGTGCGACGACAGAACGACATCTCCGATAATCGAATGCATTAACCTTCGTTAGAAGAACGAAGCACGAATGGAAGTCATCGTTCATCGTCGTTTCGACGTGTTCTTTTCACAGATGACTCGGCCGTACACACCTTCTAATTCCATCGTGTCTTCGTCGATCGATCTTCTTTGTTCTAAGTGGGATGAACGCGAAGAATAGAGCGTGTAATTTTGTTCTAAGAAGCAATTATCTTCACGACCACGAACTTTCTAAGGATACGGCTACAGTGTATAGGCGCAGCATTCGTTGCGTACACGTTCTCTCCCTCTCTCTCTCTCTCTCTCTCTCTATCTATCTATCTATGTATCTATCTATCTATCTATCTATCTATCTATTTCTATCTATTCATCTTTCTTGCACACAATATCTCCCTTTCCCGATAGGGGTATCCAATAGTTAACCACGTTGTATTCGTAGCACGTTTCGGTCACGGACGTCTTTTATGTTCTCGACTTTGCGTTAAAAAAGAAGAAGAAGAAAAGAAGGATATCAAAATCGGGAGAAGATCTTTAAAACGTTTCGCGGCGATTATCGAGGCAACGCTCTTAACGTTTCAATATTTCACCATTTCGTTCGAAATAAATTATTATCTTGTCGTGCTTTCACTCGACTACAATTAATCTTGTTCAAGCGATTTCGTTGCCGAGATAAAAGGCAGCCGGAGTGACTTCTGGTATGCGGTTTCACCGATAAAGTCGTACCGCGTACGTTCGAACGGTTTCCTTGCTAGCTCGTTAACGACTTCATTCTTGCGAGAACTATCGATGAAAAAAAAAAATTAAATAAAAAATTAAAAAGAAAAAAAAAAAAAGAAGAAAAAAGAAAAGAAAAAGAAAAGAAGAGAAAAAAAAAGGAGGAGGAAGAAGAAAGAAGTCTCAAGACAAAGGCGCATAATTACCAATGCAAAAGGCAATCGTTTCGTTTCGTTTCGTTTCGTTTCGATCGAACGTGGCACGATCAGAAGAGATCCTCGCCGAATGTGCCTGATTATTTGAGAGTAGAAGTAAAGTTCGTTGAAGTAAGACGAGAAAGCTTCTTTGGAGTCCTTCTAAACGTGTACTTACATACATACGTACTTACTACTAGGCTGTAAATAAGCGTATCGTGCTAGAGGAATCCTCATTAGCATCGTAACACCGACGTAAGTTATTGCGCCTAATGATAGAGGCGCCCTTTCAAGGACTTTTAAAGTTCTTCCAGAACTTCCCACCTGAGATCCTTAAAACGAATATACGATGAGTAGTTTGCGGTAGAAGAAAATCGGACGATTGAGAGATACGTTGTCTCATCGACGAAGAGTTTCTTCTTCCTCTTCGTCTTCTTCTTCATTTTCTTCTCTCTTTCTCTCTCTCTCTCTCTCTCTCTCTGTGTTTTCTTCTTTTTTCGAATCGTTGAAAGAAAAGAAGAAAAAAAAAAAGAAAAGAAAGAAAAGAATTATAAAGAAGAGAAGGACAGTTAGACGAGTAGGCAATCGATAGGTAATTTTGATCAGGTTTTATCGGATTCGAGTAGAGGTATAAGTTCTTTCAAGAAAGTATAAGTATTCGAGTTCGCAAGCAACGCGCTTTCGTGTATATTCGGTACGGACGAGAAAGAGAAATAATGAAAAGCCGAGCGATAAATAATGCATCGGCTACCGCGGGAGGCATATAACTCATTCCTCGGGTATATAGCCCGGCCTCCGCTTTTCTCCTTCTTCTTCTTCTTCTTCTTCTTCTCCTTCTTCTTCTTCTTCTTCTTCTTCTTCTTCTTCTTCTTCTTTCTTTCTTTTCCTTTTTCTTCTTTTTCTTTTTCTTCCTCGTCTTCTTCTTCTTCTTCTTCTTCTTCTTTCTCCTCTTTTTCTTCCTCCACCTTTTGCCGACCCCTACCACCACCGTACGTTGCAGCGGATTCCTACCTGCCATAAATCCGGGCGCTACCATCCGAGGCTCTAATTGCATTATAAATTGTGCGTGCGCCTGCATCCTGGCGAGTGCACGCGGTGCACCGGCCTCCGAATGCCGCGTGTCGAATCGGCGCTTCCAGGATGCTGACCGGAATCGAGTAGAATCGACGTGGCTGTACGACGAGATAGCCTCGAAAGAGATCGCACCGACACCATCACCATCACCATCACCATCACCATCACCATCACCACTACCACCACCATCAACGTCCCCACCGCCTACGGCATCGATCGTTAAGGAGATCCAGAAGAGATTCGTCGATCTTACGGATCGGCGCGCTTAATCCGACTCGTTGAGATCGATCGACTTATAAGTATCTTCCTCGCGATCGTTCCGAATTAACTTCAATCTCGTCGATCCGATTAAGCGGAATAAAAAGGGAGAAACTAGGTATATTTGTTAGTACAAAATCGATCTTACAAAATTACTAGGCGTATCTTCTAGGAGACTTATAACTCTACCGATCGTCAGGCAGTTTGGATTGACATCATCGCTAATGACACGCGAATCTATCTTACTGGTTCATCGGCAATGCCTTATTAGGAGGAGCAGAGTGGCTTAGGCACTTTATCGTATGAAGGAACGAGCAAATAAAAAGAGAGAGAGAGAGAGAGAGAGAGAGAGAGATAAGGAGATAGAGAATAAGATTGCCAGAAGGCAAGCAGAGCCAGTATGATGTCATTCAGACGTAATGACACGTCGTCGTATCGACCGATGCGTAGCCGAACGATTATCTCGGAATCCAAGTAACCCGATCTACGGCAAACTCTAGAAAATTTTTCACTTTATCCATCTCGGTGAACGCTCCGCGAACGTCTTTGAAAACTTTGCTACGTGCCATGGTTTATATCATTTATGTCTAGTTCTTTCGGTATAACGAACGCGTTATTCCTCCATAATACAGATGAACGTCCGTTCTGACAGACGCATGGATTTCGATCATCGATCCGTGATCCATCACTAAAGAGCACGAACTAAACTCGACTTGAATGAATCTTATTCCCTGAGGTCCTGTATCGTGCGAGCTGAATGGTGCAGATCGTTAGATAGAGGATCGGTACCTGGACTCGTTCTATAAATCCTCCGTGAGTACAATTATCCGCTGGATAAGGATTATTGTTACTGCCTCGGCTGGATCCTGGCTTTTGCAGGAACGGCAAACAGCTACGATAGATAGAGCAAGAGCAGAATGAGAAAGAGGAAGGATAACCCTCGTAAATACATTCGGTCTCCATTATGCGTGTGCCCGAGGACGTTGATAACGTAATAATGAACCCTCGGCGTACCTAATGAGACCCATTCGAAAAACTTACTCCCTAATCGCGATCGATGTTCCACAGGTTTCTTCTTCGACCGGTGACACCTCATTCCTTTAACCCTTTTTCGTACACCTCCTCGTTCGTCTTTGTTTATCTGTTCTAGCAATCGGAGTAAATTTGTCACTCGTGCGAGGATGCATCGGTGGAACGCGATTTATTCGTCGAGATGAAAAGGTTGCGAGTTCAAAAAACAGAGAGAGAGAGAGAGAGAGAGAATCAGAGAATGAGTGTGAGTGAAAAAGAAATAAAAAAAGGGGGAGATAGGAAAGAGAAGGAATTTCGTTTCACTCGAGAGAATCAGCGCGTAGCGACGAAGCGGTACGTCTCGCTTATGCTCGTCCGTGCCTCTAATTATCTGGAATGAAGACATTACGAGAGCAACAGACAGAGAGAGAGAGAGAGAGAGCAAGAAAGAAAGAAAGAAAGAAAGAAAGAAAGAAAGAGAGTCGTCTCGAAAGCCGAGCACCTCAAGTCACAGGGAGAACGAATCGTTTGCGTCTCGTTGCGCCGATATTTTCCCCTGATTATTTATTGTCCCCTACCGAGAGCACGTTGGATCGTTATTCTTGCGTTTATGGCAGCGACCATGCTCGTTATTACTAATGGCGCGCGAGTATACAAAGCGACTACCGAGAGCGAGGAATTAAAAAGAAACGGAGGAGAAGGATTCGACGAGAAAAGGGATTCCAAATTATTCGATAGGTTTTTCTAAGTTTTATATATATAGATATATATATATATATATATGGAAATATATAGATAAGTAAAAACGAATGTGTATATACACATATATATATATAAAAAAAAAAAGAAAAAGAAACGAATGCAAATTTGTTTCGTCGACGATTTCGCTACGACACCGGTCAATGTGGAATAATATTTTACGGGATAATCTACGAGAATGGTAAGGGAAATGATAAAGAGACTCGATATCTGACTCACCATTGTGAAGTCTGCCTTTGGAGGAGCGTAGGTGTTCGATAATGGAGGTGAGGGGTCTACGGCCACTGCCGCCACCACCCCCACAACTCCAAGGGGAGTCACGCTCCGAGCCGTTCGCCAGGTTGTCACGATCCTGAAAAATGGAAAAAAAAGGAGATTGGACGATGGCGTTGTTATCGGTACGAGTGTTGCGCTCGGATTAGAGTGGAACAAATATATTAATAACGTTTAAGCTATAGGAGATGTTTAAGTAATACATTAGACCTATCTTTCAAAGATATCTCTATATCCGGACTGACCGCAACAAAGACTCTTTTTAAAAATGAAAAAGAAAAGAAAAAGAAGAAAAAAAGTGATAAAAAAATTGATAGGTATAACAGGTTTATTGTTTATATCAAGCTGACATCTTGCTTGTTCGTCATATGTGTGTGTGTGTGTGTGTGTGTTCGTCGTATTCTATCTTAAGTAACGACCTTGAAATAATTGATTCCAACATCAGACTATCTTCCATCTTTGACAATGTTGTCCGAGCTACACGTTAATTAAAACGATTATTGATAAACGCGACTTAAACGTTCGGTTGATTGAATCACCAAGCACACTTGGATACGTGCGAAAGATCGACGATAGAAATTCTGCTCGGGCAAACGATCCGATTATAATCGTTGAGTGTACTATGTCGAGCAATCTCAAGTTTCACCCGAAAAGTTCCATAGAATGAGTCCGATGATTACACGCGATAAATTGAATTATCGACGTCGTTAATCTCGGAATCAAAAGCTATGAGTACTTAGGTATATCCTTCGAAAAGATGAAAGACAATGACGAACGCACTCTTCCGTAACGTTTCTTTCTTTCTTTCTTTCTTTCTTTCTTTCTTTTTTTCCTTCCTTTATTTCTTTCTTTCTTCAACTTGCGTGACAGCCGCTAATCACGGCTCGTGAAACCATAGCAATTATTCTCGCTCGCTTATAAGGTACCAAATGGGATAGAGAAAGAGAATCTCGAACCCGGATACTACATGCGCAGGTATCCATTAGGATAGTAAGAGTTTTAGTTTCTAAGTGGCCGATAAGCGCTATAATTAAATTACGCTTTAGATATTAAGAAGCAAACCTCGATGAGATTCGCGAATCATCGTTGAAGTCATGCTCGTTTAAGGTAAACGTTATAAGATATAGATAGATACATAGATACATACATACAGATATATATACATACATATATATATATGTTTGTGTGTGTGTGTATAGATGCATAGCTATGTAACGTACGGTTTGTTGTACCGTAAATCAGGCAGGAGTAATGCCTTCGAATGCTACGTCAGCGGATCTAAGAAGAATACCGGTCGATCCGATCATCGTCTTCTTTCTTCTTTTTCTTTCTTATTATTATTATTATTATTATTTTTTTTTTTTTTTCATTCAAGTTATTCAGACTGTTCTCGCAAAATCATACCGATCGTTACGAAAAGCTGCCTACGAGATAGACACCTTTCGCGTGCACGAATTTGGAAAGGTTCAAAAAGAAACGAAACGAGAAGAAACGAAAAGAAAAAAAGATGAACAGAAGAGTATCAGAGTCGGTCATTCTGGAGGTGTCCATTTTGAAGATTGGCACCTTCCTTGGAGGAGACTAGAGAGAAAGTAAAAGAAACAAGAGACTAAGAAAGAGAGGGAGAAGTGGAGGGCCAATAAAACCGCGAAGGGTTCAATGACAAAGCGAGCTACATCGCGGTTTATTCCGGAGCTTCCTGTATGCAAGGCTAAGTACTCTCTCGTTTGACGAGCAAGCTCGATCCACTCTGGACTTATGGTCAGGTCGCCTTACAACCGGATCGGATCGATTCCCCCATGACACGTATGGCGGTGTCGAGCGTGCATTATAGAGCCGTGTCTCGATCGCTCAGTGGACCCCTATAGGTACCAACTTCAACTTGAAGCGGTGGACAAGAGACCCAAGTTTAGAATTCCCTTTGGATCGTAATGTCAGGACGACGAGGAGGAGGACAACGACGACCACGACGACCACGACGAAGACGACGACGACGACGACGACGACGACGAAAAGGACAACGATGGAAGGAACGAAGCTTGGCGAAACCGTTACCGAGAAGTCGTTAAGCCTCGTCGTTAAGTCGATTATCCTCGGCCCTTGACGACGAAGATCTCGCATCGAGTTTCCGTGGCTCCTCTCTTCGATCCACGGGCCCATCCAACCATACGTTTATCGACGCGCTACGTGTCTCTCGGCCTTCGTACAAATCGTCGATCCTTTAAAGGACTCTTTCTTTCTCTCTCTTTTACTCTTTTCTTTAATCGAGCCCGTCCTCTCTCTCTCTCTCTCTCTCTCTCTCTCTCTCTCTCTCTCTCTCTCTCTCTCTCTCTCTCTCTCTCTCTCTCTTACTCTTTTCTTTAATCGAGCCCGTCCTACGGAAACTTTCGTCGACTTTCGTCGAGCATCCATCCTCGTTCACATTCTCAAAGTTCACAGTCTCATACTTTCGTTCGGAATCAATGAACGAATTGCACTATCCACCAGCATATTCTCCAGGGCCGTTATTATCCACTCGCGCTTGTCCACTCGAAGAAAAAAGAAACTCGTACCGAGATAGAAGCGAAGCGCCGGTTAAAACGCAAAATGGCTTCGCTCTTGATGCCGCGAAGTGCCGCGGTATTTATGGTTAACCGTTGGTGCTTATCTTTCGACATAAATACGAAAATATGTGCCCTGTCATAAGTTTACGAGAGTCGTGGACGCAAAGTAAAAGAGAGGATGAGGATGATGAGAGAGCGAGAGCTACGGAGAGAAACACACAGAAAGAGAGAAAGAGAGAGAGAGAGAGAGAGGGAGAGAGCGAACGTAAAGTTAAAGATTGCGAACGCAAGCTTACCACCTGTCTCTTACGGTGCCACTCGAGCTGTAATTGTCGAAGAGAAGTCTACCATAATCGTCCATCGTGTCTCCTCTTCGTCTTCCTCTTCGTCGTCATCGTCGAGGACCCGATCCTCCTCGATGAAAACTAAGCACCGAGAAGAAGCGTTTCGTTCGAGTACCGTCGAGTGTCATCGGAGTGAGTTTGTAACTGCCGACGACAATCGGCCGACAGTTTTCGCGAGAAGCAGAATACCGCGAGCACTCTGGGGACATCTAAAGCGGTCCCATTAAGAAAAAGTATTCTCGAGAGTTGAGAGAACTCACCACATTTTCCTGCTAGAATACGTTCCACGATTTCTCCCACGATCCGAATAGTTTTTATTTCTCTCTCTTTCTCTCTCTCTCTTTTTTTTTTATGTATATAACAAAAATAGATGAGAGTGCATACAAACGAAGAGGGAAAGAAAAATATTATTTACTTCGTCTTTATTTATTTTCCTTTCCCTTCTATTTCTCTTTTACATTTCTATCATCGTAAGATCATTCAATCGCGATATGACCAAGTACGAAAAATCTCTAGCTAGTGGAATCGATCGAGGATATTGGTCAAGCTTCGCGAATCATTCGTCGAATACGTTCGACCGTTTCGATTCTCGTCTCAGTGGGAGTCGTATAGATCTCGAATGAACATTCGTTTCTCGAAGGAGAAGCGAAGGGAACACCCGCTGTTAAGTGGCCGCATAGGGAAGTATAAGTAAGTAGATCTCTCTCGCGTGCTCGCTCGAATGAACGAACGAACGAACGAACGAACGAACGAACGAACGAACGAATTCGAAGAGCGCAGGATCCCTTTTTGAAGTCGCGGGAAGAGAAAATTATGATCGGTCGAAAATCGAAGAAAAACGCATACTCGATCGAAGATTTACAACTGAAAGTTTTGAAAACGAGTGCGCCAGGTTGGCGGCAAACATCGGAGAAGGATTTCGAAGGATGTATGGTAAGTTCGAAAAAAATCGAATCAAATCAAATCAAAACAAAATAAAACAAAATAAGAAGAAAAGAGAGAGAGAGAGAGAAAAGAAGGGGGAGGAAAAGATATGGAGTATTGTACGAGTGATCCTTGCTAGGAATCGGCATGTAATTAACCGAACCGGTAGACTACCAGCTGGACGACGAGTGGCGCACGCTAATGTGCCTCTAATGTCGTCCCGCTCTTTATACCTACCTCTTGGCTTGTTTCGGAGGAACGCCAGAGAAGAGGGAAGACTAAAGAAGAGTAGAAGGAGAAGGAAAAGCAGAGGAAGAAGATGAGGAAGAAGAAGAAGAAGAAGAAGAAGAAGAAGAAGAGAAAAAAGAAGAAATCATGGAAGCCGAGCTCTCTTACTCTTTCTTTCTTACTCTCTCTTTCTATTTCTCTCTCTTTCTCTTCGACGCGCATACGATCTATGCTTTCGTGCTCTCCTTCCATCGTCCTCGTGCTTTACTACCCGCTTTACTCGGCTCTCTCGCCCTAGGCGAGCTCGGTCCGACGTAGAAAGATCCGCACGAGATGGAAGTTACGAGCGTCGTACGAGGAGAAGAAGACTTTTTAAGAGCGGATATGCACGCGGAGAAGCTCGCTCGAAGAGAAAGAGAGAAGGAGAGAGAGAGAGAGAGAGAAAGCAACTGCCGTGTATAACTCTCTCTCTCTCTCTCTCTCTCTCTCTCTCTCTCTCTCTCTCCGTCTCTTTCTTTTTCTCTTTTTCTCTCTTTCTCTCTAGCGCGCGAGCGGGACCTTCTTGAAGCGAACTGAAATTCCTTTGAGCTTCCTCTCGCGTTCTCCTTTGCTCGAAACTAACGAGTCGAAGGCGAAGGGTTCGCTGTTCTAAGAAGAACAGAGTCGAACAGAAGCGAAGTTTGTAGGGTACACACGTGTATAGCAGGAAGATGTTTAAAGGATTAAACAGACGTTCAAACAGAATCTAACGTATCAAATTTCGAGAGAAATTTTCGCGAGAGTCGCAGTGTAAGAAGATATACGTATATACATACATATAAATATATTTATCGGCTTTCCCTGAAATATTAGACGCACGAGTCACGATGATTCAAGGGGAATAAAAAAAGAAAAAAAAAAAAAAAAAGAATGAGAGAAAAAGGATATAAAAAATAAAAAAATAAAGAAGAAGAAAAAGAAGATAGAGAGAGAAAGAAAAGAGAGAGAAAGACTCGGAAGCAAGATTATCCGGCAATGTACGTTGGTAATAGCGGCCATAGCAAGTGGTAGTAGTAGTGCCGCTTGTCAGAAGATTACCGCCGACCGTCTGCTCGTCCACGAGTCTTTCCTACGTGCCGGTGCCGTTGGCAGGTAAAAAGCTTCCAGTCGGGTGACCCGCAGAGACGATGACGAACGTGACGAGCGAAATAATCGTTCGTATCGATAAGCCGAGTAATCGAGGCGAGTTAAAAGAGGAGAAAGAAAAATATAGTCGGAGGGAGAGAGGTGAAGGGATGAAACTCATCAGGGACGCATTAGGATGGAAAGGACTTTGCTTCTTCGACGTCCCGTTGGGAAAGGGTGAGAATGTGCTGCTACCAACTAGGAAGGATAGTAGGCATCGATCAAATTATCTTGGTCGAGAGGGAGAGCAAGAAAATAGGAACTTTTGATAGACTCGCTTTAATGACCGAGCTTATGACCTTTAAGAAATCTAACGACGACCGATCGTTTCGATGTATCTAAGTATCCGTATGTATATATACGTACATATGTGTGTATTTATATATATATATATATATATATATATATGTTCATGCGTGCGTGCATGCAAGCGTGCACACTTGTATCTCCATGTAACCGTGTGATTTATGAGTCGAGTAAAAGCCGCTGAAAGATCGTCGATTATTACGGATTACCTTCGAACGATCGTTTCGTAAGTTGGCTCGTTTATTGGATTACCAAATTACAGGGTTAGGCTACCGCGAATTTAGCTCTTCTTTGCTTCCTCGTTGAGTTAGAAAGGGTACGATCCTGTCTCTTTCTCTTTCTAGTTCTTGTGTTCTCGATTAAGAAAAAAAAAAAAAAAGAAAGAAAGAAAGAAAGAAAGAAAGAAAGAAAAGAAAAAAGAATCAAATGAGAACTCTCGTAGCTAGGATCGATCGATCGGATCTAAAAGCGTTTTTATGCCAGGATAAATTTTATGCCAGTCCACTCGAATTTTCCTCGCTTTCACTCGATACTTTCTATCTGCAACGTTGATAGTGAAAGACGTGGAAAGGTACGACGAGCAACACGCCCCGTAAAATGATCGACCGTCGGCGATAATCTGTTAGAAATGCACCTGCTAGATCGAGGTCACGGCCATAGTTCCACCTTTTCTCCTATCGATTTTAAATCATCATCTCTCGATATACTGCATATCGCTTTCCCATTGAACATGTGGCTAACTATATGTAACGCTAATTTGTATTTCCTTATCTTTCCCATATTTCTTTCGTTTATTCTATCGTTGATATTTAAAATCTAATGTAATTAACACACGCACATTTATATCGCTAATTCTGCGTAAGAAAAGAAAAAAAAAAAGAAAAAGAAAAAGAAAGAAAAGATGTGACATTTTTATACGTACACAATCGACCTAACGCAAAATGTATTTTCTTTCGAGTAACTATATGCACAAACTCGATTCTATGGTTCTTCGTTTGAAAGGCTATTAGCTCGTAGAAAATATGCGGCACGCAGATACTATTACACGTCAGGAACGAAACGCACGCGTCTTTAATCTATCATTCTGGTACATAATCGTTTGGCATTGCCCAAGGAGCTAACGCGTTGCTCGTGAATGTCAAGAATCGATTCCCATGGCTCGAGGGACCGGTCGAGAGCAGTAAGCCGTCCGCGTTACACGAACGTGACATTCGATTCCGATTGGAAAATCAGCGTGTAATATTTTCAATCGGGTTCAGATCGAATTTTAACGATCCGATTTCTTTTCCGTCCATCTTACCTATCTAAATGTCTAAACGTCTAAACTGATTTGCTTCTTATCGTTGTTAGGAAATGGGATACTTATCGTACGCGCGATTATGTTAATTTCTTCTGTCATGCGGCAGCAGCAGCACTCACCAGAGTAATACGAACAAGTTTTCATGGATCGTGTGTCGTTCGATATATTCTACAAAAGATCGTCTAACGCCCACTGCCTTTCCAGACGTATCTCGCGACGATTATTTTAAATTAATATCCACCTTTCTCCATGATTTTTCATCTCTCTCTCTCTCTCTCTCTCTCTCTCTCTCTCTCTCTCTCACTCTCTCGCTTGCTTCTGTATAGAAAGGAGCAGTGTACCGTAAAACGATTAGCCTATCGATCAAGAACCTGATTGGCCCATTGCCTGGTTGCTCGTATTCGAAGAACAAGAGCTCATCGACGTGACCGTGGGCGTTGGTCGAACGGAATCGCGAGACACAAGAGGCCAAGGAGCAAAGGACAAAAGATGAGGTCTTTTCGAGAGGCTATCGACAATTAGACGCTATTCAGAATGAAATTCAAGGACGTTTGAAGCGCTTTAAAAATGAATTGTAACTATACGTCGTAAACGAACGAAGGGAGATAGAAAATTAAGTGTTTCAAAGTGTTTCACAGTGCGAAAGAGAAAAAGAAAGAGAGACAGAGAGAAGAGGCGTTAAAGAATCAGTCTTTCTTCTTCCTACTCTCGTACTTCGACATCGTTAAGTTCCTTCTAAAGATATGTTTACGTAACTACGTATCGCTTAAGAGTTTGGTACGGCGAGTCAGCCGAACCGTGAAATCGTGGACACTTCCTTGCTAGACGTAGAAAGACGTAGCGTAGGTGGCGAGAAAAGTGTATTCCAGGATGCAAATGGTTCGATCCCTAAATAGAAAATCATCGAAACAATGGATCATAATTTTCTTTAACAATTCTCTCCTTCGTTTCATAAAACGAAAAGGCAAATACCCGAGATAATTTTAATAAAATAACTTTAATAAACTAACGATAACGATCGTATGTAATAATAAAATCGTCGTTTAGAGGATTACTTATTATATGAACTTTCGATGAAATTAAACATCTTCCAAGGCCGGATTTCATTGATGTAACGAAAGCATAAATCGGTAAAAGGGTTTTAGTACTACTCCGTACAACAGCACTGGAGGCAAACGATTCGTTGAAATTACCAAGCTAATTGAATCTCAGATAGCAAAGATAATGGCGCGTACAAACCGCTCCGGCCATCATCGCGCCGCGAGCGTCGATTATGAAATCATGAACTAGTAGGTGGTCCAGAGCTATTAGAGTTCCTGACAGCGTTTAAGTATCGCGGCTTCCCTTTTGTCCCTTTAAGTTTACGTATACCTTAACGACGAGCGATTTTAATCGTCTGTCGAGTTTAACGTTGAAAAATATATTTTCATAAAATTTCTTTCGTTTCATTCAATTATATACTTTCATACTTATTGTGTCAGGGAAGAAAGAAGAAAAAGAAATTCAAGAAAGGATGGGATTTAATTAAATAGAAACGACTCGAAACGCTTGAATCTTTCTTGAAGTTTGACGCTTGAACTTTTTCTTTACGTACGTTATATTATTTATATAGATATTATTATTACTATTACTACCATCATTGTCGTCGTCGTCGTCATCATCATCATCATCATCATCATCGATCGTAATTATTAAAAGATCGAAAAGACTGGGCTCTCTATGATTTAAGAAGAATACAACCGAGAGTCGAAGTAGTCTCGGCCGTCCGGTCTAGCCACGGCGAATCTTCACGGATTTCGCGTTGCGCACGATCGTGCCTTCGAACGTATTCCCGTGTCAAGAGGTGAAGGTCTAACACGGCCTTGAGAAGCATCGTGCGTTCAGTAACACGTACCTCGTCGTTTCCTCATTGCTTCTACGTGCTCGTTCCTTCTTCTTATAATGCTTTTTCGAAGCCGATTTATTTATTTCGTTATTATGCAATTGGATAATAGAAGTGTGTATTTCGAAATATTGCATCGAGAGGTTCAAAATCGTTCGAAAGCGAGGAGGAGGACGAAAGAATGAAAAAAAAAAAAATTAAAGAAAGAAAACAAAAGATAAAAAAAAAGAAAGAAAAAAGAGAATACAATCAAAACGAATGTTACATGTTCGATCGACAAAACAAGTGCAACAACGGGAGTAGTCTACGCGTGTGTATTTACACACCAGTTTCACAAGTCTCACGACACCTCGGTTAATGTCAAAACGTCAAAGCATGACTGTCGGTCCCTTTTTCTACGCGACAGGAAATAACCGATTATTATCACCGTCGCGTATTCCGTCTATCCGTTTAACGTAAATGCATGGGTAACGTAGGGTACAATTTTGTAGTATTCTCGCAGATCGCCGAAAGGCTTTTCTCTCTTCGAGACGGCTAAAAGATGAAACAGAAAAAGAAATAAAAAAAAAAAATAAAATAAAATAAAAAAAGAAAGAAAAAGAAGAAGAAAAAAGAAAAAAGAAAAAGGAAAAAAGAAAAAGAAACACAAGACTTCAATTTCTTTGAGATCTTTCTTTTCTCTTTCTTGTCGAGCCTCGATATCTTTCGACAGAAAGAAAGGGGGTATGTATCTCGGTGACATCGTAACACCGATTTTCGAGCCATTCAACTCGGATCTCGTGGAAGAGACATTGAAAGAGAACGATGAAGAGGAAGGGGGAGAGGAAGAAGGGGTAAGAGAAAGGGGAAGAGAAAGAAGAGAGAGAAAAGGGAGGATTTACGAGCGTCTTCGTTCCGTGCGGCGAATTGATTTTACCCGATTTCATGAATGACCCGACGATCTCTAGTGAACCCCACCACTTCTTCCCACATACCCTTCAATCCGTTTTTTTCTTCCATTCGGAACGTCTCTTCCTTCTTCTCGTCGCTTTCATCTTCTTATTTTATTTCTTCTTCTTGTTCTTCTCGTTCTTGTTCTTGTTGTTGTTGTTGTTCTTCTTCTTCCTCTTTCCACATCTTGGACGACGTTACTCGAGACAGAAAGAAAATCCCGTGACGTCCTGCCTCCACCTCCATCTCCAACTTCACGTCCTCCTCCTCCTCCTCCTTCTCCTCCTCCTCCTTCTCTCTACGAATCCTTTTGACGCAAAAAAAGGATCGGTTCGGTTCTCTCGATAACTACCGTGCAACGTACTGGCTTACGCCGCCGACAGAAACAGAGAGGAACTGTGTGACGAGGAACGAGTTAAGCCTTTGGGAGGGAAGCTGAACGGAGTAGCAGCGACTTGGAGATAGAAAAAAAAAGAAAGAAAAGGGAAGATGGGAAGAGAAGGAAGAAGAAAGAGAGAGAGAGAGAGAGACGAGAGAAAGAGAGAAAGAAACGATGGACTCTTTCTTTCTTCCTTCCTTCTTTCTTTCTTTCCTTCCTTCCTTCCTCCTAGTTGGTCCACATTAATTAACCTGCTCTCTTAATTGCGCGGCTTGTTTATTGCATGGCCACGGCCATTTGTCGATGGCTGCCTTGCGCCGGCTCCTGCACCGCACACGGCTATTATCCGATCTCTACCCTTTCTCCCTCTCTCCAACCCCCTTTCTCTCTCTTTCGTGATTCTCGCTCCTCTTCGTTCTTTCCGCATACGATATACATATGTATGTATATGGGCACGAAACCGCCTTCTATAACCTATAAAAGGTAAAAGAGATCCTCCTAAGCTTTCTCCTTACCGCCTTGGGATAAAGAGAAGATATCCGGTCCTGGTACGCCTCTACTTTGCAATATGTTTCTTATTCAGTTTTCTCCTTCGACGGTATTAAAATATTCGACGAGTTCGACTCGCGCCTTCGAAAGGAGAAAAAGAGAAAGAAGAAGAAAAGAGAATGGATGGAAAAGAAAAAGAAAGGGAAAAAAGATGGCGAGAGTACATACGTACGTATTTACGTTTCAATGAAGTCTCAAAGGAAACGCGACGAACGGGAATCGATCGGACTTTATCGACGATCGGGAGTGGATCTACAATAGCAGGAAAGAGGCAAGGCCATCGCGACTTCACTGGCACCTGTCTAATGAAGCAATCCTATATATATATATATATATATACACGCACACACACACGCATACGCACGCATGTACGCATACATACAGACTCACATGTTTATACATACGTAGGAATGTCCTCCACACACTCCAATCCACTCTCCACTACGTTCCCGTCCGACCGTCATATTCTCGTTTCTCAAGAGTGGAAGCGTTAAAAAGGAGGCCAAAGGAGAGAAAGAAAGAAAGGTGCCGGATGAGGGCTCGGAAGGATCCTTGATGAACCGACCAACGTGAATCCCTAATCACGGCTCGATACTACAATTAGTAATTACGGTAGCCTCGTTCGACGCCAGGACCTTAATCGGCGACACGAGCAGCTTCTCTCTTTATCTCTCTCTCTCTCTTTCTCCATCGCTCTCTTTTTCACTCTTTCCAGTTTGTTGCTCGCGCACGTACCAGGGCCCAGGGCGTTATCATAAGTCGAGTTTTTCATTGACGCCGGTAGCCGCGGGTCGAAACCGGTCCATGGAGATCGACCCACGAAGAGGCTGCTGTCGAAGGAAGAAGGCAAGGGAGAGGCTAAGAAGAGAAGACGAAGAAGTCGAGACAGAAAAAAAGAGAGAAAGAGAGAGAGAGAGAGAGACTCGGCTCCACCTCGTTGCACGGCAACGACGACCTCGGATACGAGGCGAGGCTTTCCTGACCGAGTCCATAAAATGCTAAATGCTCGGTGGAGAACGACACGCGATATTCCGTCGAGTAAGTACGTCCACAAGCCGCGGGATACGTTTCTTTTTGCCATCTCGCGAGTATCAAACGTAGAAACCTCCCACCCTCGATTCGAACTCTTTCGAATTACGATTAGGTGCACGAATCAAGCATTCGTGTCCCTCGAACTCGACTAGAGATTTCCTTACCACAAGCACGATATCTTTCTCTTTACGTGTTACTTGTGACACGTACGTACGTAATACATACATATATACATACATACATACATATACATATATATATATATATATATACATACATATCGGTTTAAAATTTCGATCATCTTATTACGTCTCCGTTAAAGAAATTCCATGAGATTAGATTCGAGAGAATCGGCGAGCACCATCGCATCGCGAGCGCCGTTAGAAATAGACCGGATCGAAGGTGCAGCGAACTGTATCTGAAAACAAATGGCGATGCGGAAGGAAGAAGAGAGAAAAAGAGAGAGAAAGAAAAAAGAAGAAAGAAAGAAAGAAAGAAAGAAAGAATGAAAGAAAGAGAGAAATAGAAAAGGAAGCAGAAAAAATCCATGCTGGACCATTTTTCAATCGTTCTATCAAGAAATAAACGAATACGACACGAAACAGAACGAGAGACAGAGAGAAAGAGAGAGATACATAGATACAGAGATACAAAAAGAGACAGACAGAGACAGAGACAGAGAGAAAGAAAGAGGAGGGGTGAAAAGATGACAGTGGAGGGGACAAAACGAGGAGGAGAAGCGAGTTACGAGAGCCGGACCTATTTTCGGTCGGCAAAATGCAAGCAGGACGATAGTGCCGTGATGCATCGCAGCATATGGCGTAAATCAAGCAGCTGCGACGACTGATTCCAGTGGTACCAACCCACGCTCGCATTATATCAGCCGAGAAGGCATATTTATTGCCACGGGCCGCCTAGATTGGAACAAATGCCGCGTTCGCTGCCGAGCCATCGCTCGTAAGCTCGTGAGAGAAGGCGCTTGCTCGCTTGCTCGTTCGTTCGTTGCTTGCTTTCTTGCTGGCGCGCGTGAGCGAGCTAGCAAGCGATCGAGCGAGCAACCGGAGCGACAGGGTCTACTACGTCATTCGGACACGTGTCGACGACATTTGCAAATCGCGCGAACGAACATTGTTTCACGAGGGAAGAGCTCTGCTCTCTCTCTCTCTCTCTCTCTCTCTCTCTTTCTCTCTCTCTAAGATCGATAGAGCAAAACGTGTCTTCGTTCACCAGTTCGAACTCGGGAGAAGCAACTTGGACGTTGCATATATCTCGTTTCTCTTTCTCTTTCTCTTTCTCTCTCTTTCCATGTGTTTGTGTGTGTTGTAGTATGTGAGTATATGTTGGGATGTGTATACGTGATAGAGAGATAGGGAGAGAAAGAGAGAGAGAGAGAGAGAGAGAGAGGGAGGGAGGGAGAGAGTACGAACGATAACCGTGAAAGGCCGTTTGCATTTTGCACGTACCTATCGAACGATATGTTCTCGCACGCATGATAACGCGACGAGCGAGAGTACGATTTCTCTTATAAAGGAGAAAGAGACGTATACAGGTGGGCGGTTTTCGACATTACTTTTTTTCTCTTCGTTTCTTTTCCGTCCTTCCTCCTTCCTTTCTTCCATTTCTTTTTTCTTTTGATCTTGTTTATTTCTTTTCTTTTCTCTCTCTCTCTCTCTCTCTCTCGCTTTGTTGTTTATTTTTTTTGTTGCTTTTCATTCTGTTCTTTTTTTCTCTTCTTTTTTGTTTTTAACACCTCCAGGCACAGCGTGCTTCCCTAGCTTATACGATCTAACGGTATAACGTTCTTGTATAATCGGGATATCCTGCCGCGAAGTAGATATATAATACTTATCAAAAATTATGCGAAAGTATTCTTCCTTTCTATGAGAGGAAAGAGAGAGAAAGAGAGAGAGAGAGAGAGAGAGAGAGAGAGAGAGAGAGAGAGAAAGAGAGAAAGAAAGGCCTAAGTCAACGACCTTGCACCCAGCTCAACCAGCATATCTTCCAAGTCCCGTTGATAATAGCGACGCGTGTGCGAGCACGATAACGCGAGATGGCCGCGGGACAGAGACGAGGAAGTCTCGATTTGTGGTGGCAAGAAAACTCTGATTGCCACGCTGCCACGTTCATTACCGATCGGACCATTAATCTGGAACGATCCGATGGCTCCGGTGTCCGGTAAATATCTCGAACGATAACATCTTCGACTTAACATTCGTTCTACGGATCGAAGGACATAGATCTTTGATTTTTCATGGGACTCGCGACAACCGGTCGTCTGTTTCTATGATGAACGTTTCGAACGCTCGTGTGATATTGAACTTCGATAAAAGCAATTGGTTGACGTCAATCCGTTTCCATCCTGTATATTCATATCTGTTCTATGATATATACACACACGTGTATATATACCCGTTCGATTTGAATATATATCAGATATAAGAAAGATTGTTAAAAGTATTGAATTTTTATAAAACCGATAGATACTGGCCGGTCTTAATCCGTATCTTGTTTGAAATAAAGTAGATACATATATTACAATTACGCTTGTTTGGCGTAAAGATATAATCGGAGAGGAAAAGAAACGAAAGTGAGGCTAAAGATTTTTGATTTCGATAGTTAAATATCGATCTACCCTACGACCTAATTATAAATGACTGGTTAAATGCGACAACGTAGAAATATTGTCAAAAATATGAAACATATCGCCACGCGATAATCGGTAATAGATATTCGTTGAAATTTTTCAATAATAGGTATTTTTGTAATTTATATATACATATGTATGCTTCGTATATGTACACTTGCATATATATATACGTACGTATACTTGAGAACTCGTTGTCTTTATATTTTTATTACTATTATTCAATTGTCCTTATAAGCAAAATATGCTTACCTAGTTCCTTCGACATTTTCAGATTTATAATTCAGATACGTAATAATAACGTGCGCGTGACGATTACAACAAAAGTGAACAAACGTTAAAAAGTGCTGATACGATGATAAGAAAAATCCTCTAAAGAAAAATAAATGAAATCGGCGAGTCAACTTAGCACGTTTCTCCTTTGGATATTTATTTCGCGAAATTAGTCATCCTCTTCCAACTTGACTTTTCTTTCAAGACAATATGCTTCGAAAACATTTTTCCTCATTTTTATCTATCCTTCGTCATTTCATAATTCATCGTTACTAATTCTAAGTGCATATTAATAAATCTTTATAAGGATTCGAGATTAAAGATTAAAGATTATCTTTCAGTTTGATTCGTCTATTTACATTCAATAAAATCAACTTTATACGTAATCCTTTATGTATTATTGAAAATTGAGAAATTAAATGAATGAAATTTAATTTTAGCGTACAGTCTACGATCAAATGATTAATACAAACAACGATAACAACAACAACAACAACAACAACAACAACAACAACAATAAGAACGACAATAAAATTATAGAAGGAAACTCGGCGAACGCGGTTTTAGTGGAGCTTGTGTTTCGTTGTAGGCATTCAGCTTTAAAGATCTGCCGAGTAATTAGATATCCCTGGAAATACGTCAGGTGCTGACTGGCTAGCCGAGATCCCTTCGTGAGTTTATACGAGAGCACGAGCATAGAAGTGTTTCGCGCTCCTAGGAAATAAGCGATATTGGCTTACGAGATTGGAAAAGCGATAGCCTTGTCCACCGACTTGCCCGTTCTACTCACGCGCGTTTACTTATAAAGCACGCGTGCTGTTCGCGCGAGAGAATCAAAGCACACCCTCTATTCACCTTTTCTATAGCGAATTACATCATGAAATCCTTTCCCTTTACACCCAAAACTCTCTCTCTCGTTTTCCATTTTCGTGTATATTCCAACAGTAAGTAATAGAAATTTTCGCACGAGTATTGATACCACACATAGATAGATCTTTCTTTGGAAATAATAAAAAGATCAGCGAATCAAATTGGTCGTCAAAAGTAAGAAATAAAATACAATAAAATAAAATAAAGAAGTAAAGGAAAAAATAAGAAAAAAAAAAAAAAAAAAAAAGAGAGAAAGAAAAAGAAAGAAAAAGATTCCGAACGAACGTTCGATGACTTCGAAAGACTTCGTTTTCCCGTAGCGGTGGGTAATACTTTTTTCAAAGTACATACACGGACTCGCAAAAAGCCTATTCGAGGTATCGAGGATCGAAGGAGTATCGACTAACCAAGCATCTACTATACATCGAACTTGTAACCGATACTCGTGCTACATGCCACGGAACACCACCATCCTCCTCTTTTCTGAGCCACACGCACGCACGGCTTGTCGTTTAGAGTCCTCTCGCTTCGCTAGTTCCAATCTCTTTCTCTTTCTCTAGTTATATCTATCCCTTTTTCTCTTACCTCGCTATCAGCCTCCTCGTCGACACTTAAAAAGGAATATCGTGCGCGAGCAATTAAATTTGCGGGACAATAATTAACTCTCGACGAGACGCAGGCGCCTGTTAGATGCATAGAGAATTGGAAAGCAAACTCTCTCTCTCTCTCTCTCTCTCTCTCTCTCTCTCTCTCTCTCTCTCTCTCTCTTTCTTTCCCTCTCTCTTTTGGTCTCTCGTACGCTTTGAATTTCGATCTCCGATCTCCGTGGTACACCATGTGTGCTGCTATGAACGATTACGAAGTGCGGGATCGAGGCGACAAGGGGAGCTGCTGCTATGCGGGACCAGAATTATTGGCGAATTTGCATCTTAATGAAACTACCTGCCTACTCGTGGAATAGCACGAAGACCGCCTCGTAATTTCTTCTACTATCTGCTACCGTCCAACCCGTCGTCGTCGGTAATCACACCGACAATACAGATAAACTCTTTAGAAACGCCGTAGATCATTGATTTTATTGCCAGGAAAATCTTTCCCTAATGAAACTAGCGAAGGACATATCCCGTGAAACAAGATTACATTTTATCTTTATTTTTATTTTTCATCGTTTATCGAAATTATCTTTTGCCTTATATACGTAAGTATAATATGTACGTAACAAGCGTCGCAAGTAGAAAAGAAGAGGAAAAAAAAAAAACACGATGACGATGATGATGATAATGATGATGACGATGACGATGACGATGATGATCGAGAAGATGAAGACGAAGTAAAAGAAGAAGATTATCTCTTTCCGAATTTCTCGAGACGCGTTCAACCGACGTAACGCGAGAGGAGAAATTCCGAAATAGAAGTGCAGGGAGAAACGAGCCAGGGAACCGAGAGGAGACTATTTCGGGTGAGGTCAGAGGCTGAGGTCAGTCTATAAGGCTTGGTCAGCCACCCACGAGTCCTGGAACCCTGCCAAGCGCGACACCCACGCTTCGAATCAGACAGAAACCTGCGGGAACTCGAGCAACGCGTTCGCGTGGATCGCGATCTACGTTCCTTCGCTTTCTTCTTCGTATTCACCTTGAAAACATTCGACTAGAGTATATTCTAAAGTATCTTTCATCGTAAAAGAACATCGAGAATATGTATGCAACGTCGTTAGCGTAATACATCCAAATGGAATAATATTGAACATTATAATTAGATTAAAATATATACGTTTTGCCAATAAGAATATTTTATCTTTTGAATTTGAACAGAGATACGAAACAAGAAGGTAGTCTTTAATGTATATAATAGATATATAAATACGTACGGTACATACATGTACATTAATAAAAACGATCGAACGATCTCGGCATTTTGTAGATCGCGATTTACAAAATACCAAAGGGATCCACGCACGGCGGCGTCTTCTCTGATAACCGGCACGTGGGAGAAACAAGGTAAGAGATCGTGAGGTCCATTTTGTGTTACGTCCTGTGTACGTTCCGACGAGAGAAAAAGAAAGAGAAAATAAAGAAAAGAAAGAAAAAGAAAGTTAAAGAATACGACAAAGGCGGAGCGAGAGAGAATCGATAGAAACACCCTGTACGCTTTCAAGCCTCCTCTTCTCTCCATACGAAAGTATTATATTTTACTGCTACGTCGCAATGAAATACGGTAATCACCCGGTACATGGCAGATATTAGCAACGATTACACCACTTGCGTCACCGATCTTCTCGCATGCACTCGCGCGCGTAAGCGCGTAAATAAGTACGTGCCTTTCGTTATATACGAATTTCCATCGAGAGCCCCTTCCAGACTCTCTTTCTGTTACTTATCTTTATTTCTCCTTCTTCTCTTCCTTCAATGTCTTCGTATTAGTTCCTCCGTCTAACGAGACGTGAATGATGACGATATTTCGCCATTGCGAAATCGCAAAACGTTCGATGCCCGCCGTTAAAATAATTCAAACGATAATGGCAGTAGAAATTTGTTCGACGCGCACGAAAGCTCCCACGATGTTTGAAAATCGTCTTGGTGAATCGAGAAGAAAGAGAAACGGAGAAAAAAATAGAAGAATAGAGGAAGAGAGAGAGAGAGAGAGAGAGAAAGGTAAGGGGAAGGTTCTTCCCATTGTGAAAGGTTCCGACGTGCTTTCGTGAAATCGTCGTTTCCCGTTCTCGATCCGACATCAATTTGTTTCTTCGTACAATTTCGTATAAATCGAGCGAACTGATCGATTTGTAGATACTTATTACAATATAGCACCAATAACAAAAATAATGTTTATATTGATATAGTAAATTGGTATAATAAATAATCGTACTACAATTGCAACCATTGTATCAACCTATGGAACTTGTTTATAATATAAAGAACTAAATCGTGATTTTTACTGGTTTAGTTTATTATAAAAATATCTTTATATAGATATGATGATACGAGTAGAATTGAAAAAAAAAAAAAAAAGTAGATTGACTACTTATCTGTCATGTCATCGAACGTGTTATGTAAATATTATTCAAAATAACGAGTTCCCTTTTTTCTTTTTGTCTTCTCGTTCTCGTCGATTTGTTTTTTACGTTCGAAAATAATTTTTAAAAGAATATTAGAGAGAGAAAGAGAGAGAAAGAGCATGTATCGCGTTATCGCACTCGACGGTATACCTTGGAGAACAGCCAAGAAAAAAATGAGGGGTGGCGTGGGTGAGGGAAGCTGACCCGAACTCGTCTCGCGAGACTCGACCTCTCCACCTCTCTTGCCCTCCCTCTATCTGTTCACCAGATTCTCCGAAAATAGCCTCGCCCGTTTGGCTTGACGTCACCCCGTCGTCCAAACCAACCAACCAACCAACCAACCAACCAACCAACCAACCAACTAACCAACCACCCTCTTCCTCCCTGCCCCAACATTTTCGGTACCGCGATCGACTTTACGGCGCATCGAAAACATAATCGTTGTCGTCTCTCTCTCTCTCTCTCTCTCTTTCTCTCTTTCTCTCTCTCTCTCAAATTCGCTAAGATCTACCTTGTACTCGAGTTCTTTTTTGAGAAAAGACGACTGTTACGATGTAGAGACGGTACACACTAGTGAGATAAGATTTATTACGTGCGCCTGTCGCGATCTTTTCTCCTGAAAATGCAACAACGTTTTTCGATGAATACGACACCGAGAGAAAGAGAGAGAAAGAGAGAGAGAGAGAGAGAGAGAGAGAGAGAAAGTATGTGTATATATATATATATATTGTGTGTGTGTGTTTTTATGCGCGTATATGTGCGGCCAGGTTAATTCGAGCTAAAGCATGCCACGATGGATCACTCACGGCAAAGATCGCTAAAGATCAACGCACAACGATCTAACCTATCAAAGTCATCCGTTATTTTCCAGATTAATTAATCCATCAAACTCGATATCCAACTCTCTTATATTAGAGTTCGGATATTTGCTCGAGATAGATTTGACGGTAACTAGAATAAGATCCAACCGATTAGTTCGGCGCGAGTTCGGCGGAGAAAGTCGATTTCTTAAATTTGTTTCCGTCTGGAACAGTCTACGAATAGCGATCGAATCGAAACTGAAGTAGGAATAGTTATCTGGTCGTATTATAGATACACATGGTTTTGTTCGAATCGATCGACGCCAACGAGCCGCGAAGAGAGACTCGGATGATGCACGATGATCGACGCGACGACGATCGATCCCGCGGTGCTTGCCGGGTCAAACGGATAGCGCAATTTCGAGCTAATGTTCCGACACGATCGTGGATCGAGATCGATCGGCGATTTACTCCGAATAGAGAGAGAGAGAGAGAGAGAGAGAGAGAGAGAGAGAAGATGCCACGAGTTATACGTGACGGTGATCTCGGTGAAACGGCTAATGGCCAGGAAGCATAGGGATAAGGGGTGGTGAGAAGGGGGGATGAAAACGAAAAAGAAAGAGAATGAACGAACGAGTAAAAGAGTAAGAGAAAGAGAGAGAGAGAGAGAGAGAGAGAGAGAGAGTCAAAGAGAAAGAGGATCGTAGCCTGGATCGTTTCCGATCGAGAAGAGACCGGATGCATCGCTCACCGATGTTAACTCGAACCGAAGTGCCGAGACCGGGTGCTAATGGCCCGGAGAGAAATAAATAGCCCTCGTTACCGGAAAGCCAGCAAAAAGTCTTCTTCTACCCGTGGCCATCGATGGAGACATAGAAAGTCGAACCCTTACGGCCACCCTAAAGAGTTGTTCGACTTCTTATTCATTGATACTTATTCGAATCTTTTCCCTGTTTTTTTTTTTTTTATTCTCTCTTTCTCTTTCTTATTCCCTCACCCACATTCTCTCTGTGTTTTTTACTCTACATAGTAGTAACGAGCAATCATTTCAAGTCGACATTTATACAACTAATTATCGAGTATCTGTAATCGTTTGTCACTCTGAAGAAAAAAAAATAAATAAATAAATAAATAAAAAATAAAAAGAGATAAGAAAAAGAAACAGAAAAAAGAAAGGTATTATATTTGTGTAAATGTAAAGGTGAAAATAAAAATACCAAAAAAGACGAAAGAAGAGAGAGAGAGAGAGAGAGAGAGAGAGAGAGAGAGAGAGAGAGAG
>NC_057693.1:1077882-1127767 GCF_014466175.1 Vespula pensylvanica
AGAGAGAGAGAGAGAGAGAGAGAGAGAGAGAGAGAGAGAGAGAGAGATGATTGTGGTATGTTCGGTTGATCGATCGATCAGTACTTTAAACGTTTATAAAAAGGATCGATGTATACACATGCGGATAAGTAATCGCTTGGACGACGTACCACAACGATGGTGCTCGAGTTCCGGTGGTTAATTAACAAGGCGGTACTCGACATACATATATCGTGAGGACGTCGCTAAAACGCACGATCGTTACGGCAGAGTGCCGTATCTATCACTTTGGGAATACGTATATCGTCCTTAGAGGTTAATAACCAGTTATTAGAACGAAACTAGAATACCGTACGACGTTTCCTCGAAAGGAGAAACGACAAAAGGGAGTTCGACGATTAACTAGGAAGGCGAAAGGCAATTTTCAAATACCGTCAGGCCGTATATCTCTTGGTAAGTGTTTGATACGTTGGTATCAAACGACGTATCTCCATTTCCTATCGATAACCAAATAACTATTCGATTCTCTCGAATGCTTTAATTACGCGAATTATCGAGTCTAACTATTAAACGATACCAAATGCCGTTAATTTAGCCGGAGAGTCTTTCTTTCTTTCTCTACTTATCTATCTATCTCTTTCTCTTTCTCTCACGATCCCGAGTTCTCTCTGTCCCTGAACGATTCTTCGAATATTGTACTACACATACTTCGAAAGATTAACGTCCAAGCTGTGCGAGGCTAATCCCAGCGAGCTTAGAGAACGTTCTTATGTAGGTATGTATTAAACGGGAACGACGAACGATAGGTAATATCGCATTAGACGTGGAACAAGTAATTACTTCGACGCGAACCGATGTTATATATACATATAAATCGTTGCGGCATTGTATCAGAATAGAAAGAGAGAAAGAGAGAGAGAGAGAGAGAGAGAGAGAGGGGAAGATAAAGAGAGAAAGAAAGAGAGATAAAGAGAGTCTAATTACAATGGCAATTCCCTTATCAATTTTTTCGATCGATCTCTCTCCCTACCCCGAACGAAGCTGCTACAAATAGTGAGGCCAAGAAAGAGGAAAGTGGGGAGGAGCGAGGTTAATGCGAGTCGATGTAAATTTCTTCGTCGAAACTCGAGCGCGGGCCCGGCCGTTTCACGATGAGATTAATTGCCGCGATCTATACGATTGGCTTGCTTACATGAAATCGGTATCGCGCGAATCCGCCGTCCTTCTCCATCCCCTCGTCCTTCTCTCTCCCCTGCTCTCCCTCCCTCTCTCTCTCTCTCTCTCTCTCTCTTTTTCAAGAAAGAGAGAGAGAGAGAGAGAGAGAGAGAAAGATCGCTCGCACGTTTACTCTTTCTCTTTCTTTATCTCACGTTTAAGCTTACACACGTATACGTGCTTCTAACGCTTGGAACTGCGAGTCGGGCAAGTTTGCGCGCGGAATATACGAAGAGACAATGCGAACATTCGTTTACCTTCGACACCGACGTGATTTACCGAGGTCTCGATAAATCGACGGTACCATAACGTGATCTACGATATTTCGTCCGACTCTCTGATATATATACATATATATGTACATATGTGTATCTCTCTCCGTGTGTGTATGTGTATATGCCTGTTTATATATATGTGTTCGTGCATGATTCGCATACACGCGATTCTCGTTGATGGCACGTAACACGGAGAATACTTTCCAACTAATCGAGTCCTTCGAGATCCTTTATAGATCCAGCAATAAAGAAAAACATTTTTTATTGGCTCGTATTTACTCGTGTTCATCGATCGAGTATTATTATTTCGATGTAATCATGCAAAACCTATTTCGTGTAAGATAAGTAGAAGTATTTTTCATTTGGCGTACAAAGAATATGGTTGGATAATAAAAGAAGAAGCTACGCTAAGAAAGCACTTTGCGGGAAAATTCGATCGATTTGAAACGGATTTGCACTCCGATGGAACTCGCCGTAATCGCTAGTGGAAAATTGTTTTGATAATTGATTCCGTCATTAGGGCAGGCTATCCGAGGAAGGAGATATCGGCGTATGTAGATACATGAAGAGATTCAAACGCAGAAACCGCCTTCCAATAGGGAGACCGGTACAGCGACATTCTTAACTGGCTGCTTTGAACGAGAAGAATGTACAACGTGCCAAGGAAGTACGTCCCAGGAGTTGATTTTTCTCGCGTGATCCACACGAGTTAGACGAGGTGTCACTTTCGGTCCGACGCACTTTCTTTCGAATTATAAATCGTTCCTTTCCAACGAGCAATACGATAATGTCAATTTGAGTGTATTTAAATGTATACATTTAAATGTATACATAGTCTACACATATTTATTATTAATTAACTTAATTAGATATTATTACAAATATATCATTAATTTAGTTAAATAAATAATATTCAATATACAAATAAATGTAATATATTATAATCAACGATTCTAACTTTCGTCGAAATTTCCTTTCGGTTATACCGCGAGAATATTTGTTTATTTCGAGGAAACAAAAAAAAAAGGAACAAAAGAAAGAAAGAAAGAAAGAAAGAAAGAAAGAAGAAAAGACAGAGAAAATAAAGAAATAATAAATTTATATAATCGCGCACAAGCTCTTCGAAGAAATTTGCCGATCGAAGAAGAAAATACTCGGGAATATCTTGGATATACGCGTATAACTAAATTTTCCATCGAGTAGCAACGCACGCACGCACGCACGCACGCACGCACGATAGATACGGATCGACAGATCCGAAGAATCCGATATCGTGTGGACTTCGAAAGGAAGAGAAAAAAAGAGGAGGATAAGCCCTGACCGTGGTACCGAGGACAACGCGTTTACACGGGCGGCGACATAGAGACCAAGAGAAAAAGATAGCGAGTAAGAAAGAGAAAGAGAAAGACAGAGAGAAAGAGAGAGAGAGAGAGAAAAAGAGAGGGCAAACGTACATGCGACACCGGCCACAAACATACTCTACGTATCCTGTCGGCCAACGCATTAACTCGGAGCATAACCGTACGATATTATGGCCATTTCGAGCAAAAGGGAGAAAGGAGTCTTCTCGAAGTCCTCCGATGCACCTGCGGTAAGCACGAGGACTCTTCGAGTGAAAAAGAAGGAGAAGGTAAACCGTTCTGAACTTGCTCTATCTTCTCTCTCTTTCACTCTCTCCTTTTCTCACTTCTCTCTCTCTCTCTCTCTCTCTCTCTCTCTCTCTCTCTCTCTCTCTCTCTCTCTCTCTCTCTCTCTCTCTCTCTGTCACCGTAGACCTTTTTGATACCAGTACCAATGCAGGATCAGCAGCACCGTCGTCGCACCACTTCCACCGTTCCTTCTATCTTTCCTTCCTCTCGCATTGGCATAAGGGCACGCGTGGGCAGGCGTGAAATACTGCCTTACGACGAACGTTTTATAGGTAGAAACGAGGCGGCCACGAGAGGTGGGACGAGGTCGGGATCTCGGCAGGCCCCCCCCGATTAAAAGTACGAACACGAGGCCCACGGGTGATAATTAATTCACGGCAGTGTGCACGCCAGAGACGGTTTATCCGGCCGATCCGAACGCGCTCTCCTTCTCTCTTTCGAATCTTCAAACTTTCTTCTTCATCTTTATCTTTCTTTCTTTCTCTCTCTTTCTTTCTCTCTCTCTCTCTCTCTCTCTTTCTTTCTCAAGAGTTTGCTCCCGTCTCTTCCTTTCTAAGAGAAAGAAGATTTAAGAGTACGGTTCACCGAGCCCTCGATGGCTCTCTTTTTTAATTGCACGGACCGTCGATCTTGATTATACTCGTACGAGAAGAATGTCGCTCGAAGGTTGCCGCAGTACACTGTACGAGTCTCATCCGTCAGAACGTATTCGATGTGAGCACCAAAAGCGACCGTTATTATACATGCAAAGGAGATGCCGGCATCGTGACCACGTCCGATGTATTCTTTCTCTTTTTCTTTTTCTATTCTCTCTTTCTCTGTTTCTCTCTCTCTCTCTCTCTCTCTTTAATCGTCTCCCATATCTTGATCTTCCCTCGTCTGTTTCTATCGCGTATATATGAACTTCCACGTCTAATGACTTCGTGGATCACTTTGTAGCTACGTACTCGATATCTCGATTGAATTCATTCGGATAGAAAGAGAAAGTGAGATGAAAAAGATTCTACTTATCGTAGATTCTGTGGCTTTTAATGGCTCGGATAGTACGATACAGTCCAACGGGTAATAATTCGTTCAATTAACGATTCAATTTTTATTTATTACAATATTAATCGCACGATACGATTGAATTAGTTCGATTATTAGCTCGACTGATGATTTGAAAATTGAAAGTTTCTTTCTATATAAGTTTTACTATATCCTTGTTGCAATTGAAAAAATTAAAACGACGTTTAAGAACGATGTCGACAAAATACTAATACATTGAATTAATTTTATCGCCCATCTATCGTTCTGATTAATTTTTAAATATTATACCGACGAAGGTGTACATAAAAAGAGAAAAGAAAAAGCAAAAAAAAAAAAACACACACGCAACGACAAAAACAAGAACAACGATAAAAATAAAAATTACCACATCTGATCGTACGTGAAAATAATGAATTTAATCGTTATATTACTAACATCTTTGTAAATAAAAAAAAATAAAAAAAGAAGAAAATGGAATCGTTAATCCCGATTGTCAAGAAAATATTTCAATCGTAATCGTTAATATTTCATTAAGTTAAATATCTCAGGCATTGCTGATATACGACATAATGGGAACCCATTTTGTCTCGTGTAATTCGAGACGCTTTTGAATAACGTCGTTCCGCTTAATCCTGAATGATCGTTCTAATAATTTCTCACTCCTTTCTCGTATACACACCGTTGAAAGCTCGACGAATTTCTAAATGTCTCTACGTTCTTCTCCGTCCTCCTACGGATCGATCGTAGTCGATTCATGAATTAACTGAAAAAGATTTCAATGACTTCTTCCTCCTTTCAATAAAGAAAAATAAAAAAAGCGAAAGGGGAAAGGAAAAAAAAAAAAAAATTCCGAAGGATTTATCAAGATTGATCGAGCAGAAGGAATCTCTCTCTCTCTCTCTCCCTCTTTCTTATTTTTTATGTCCCTTTTTATCTCCATCTTTTTTTTCTTTCTTTCTCTCTCTCTCTCTTTTTCGTAAAGAGCACAGCTCAATCACGGGAACAGTCGTGGATGAAAACGACAATTCGTTTTACCTCCGCTGTTGTACGAGTCGCGATTCCTTTTTGCTAATGAAGGAATCGTCGGTTCGACTTTGTAATTAACCCGCACCATGGGCGCACAACCAACAACGACGACGGCCATGTCAATGAAACTCTCGTTACAGATATACAGATTGTCCTCTGTCTCTCTCGTACCACCTACTCTCTTTCTCTCTCTCTCTCTCTCTCTCTCTCTCTCTCTCTCTCTCTATCTATCTATCTTCCTCTTCCTCTCTCTCTTTCTTTCTTTCTCTCTGTCTCTTCTTTCTCAAGCAAGCGAGGCACGTCAGGTTCGAGAAGATCGTGGCTCTCGGCATGGCCCACGTCGCAGAAAGTAATTACAATAATGAATGTTTATTTTCGCAATCAGCTCAACCGCGGTAGGTAGAAACGTATACCATTCCGTAAGGTAAGCTTCTTTCAGTCTTTCTCAAGCCCTGCGGCAAGGTGGTCCTTTCTCTCTTTCTCGAAGGCGGTAGGATATCGACGTGTCTCGATTGGGATATGTTCGTTTCGTCTTTCCTCACGTTGTTTTAGTATCTTCCTCTTTATCTTTTTCTTTTTCTTCTTTTTCTTCTTCTTCTTCTTCGTCTTCTTCTTTTCTTCGTTTTATTTTCTTTTCATTATCTTTTCCAGCCAACAGAACGTGCATCTATTTTTATTCGACTAAGATAAAACAACGTAGTTTGATTATATCACCGAGGATATAACAAAATGAAATAAATAAAGGACATTGGAAATTGTAATAATAATGTAAAATAAATTAATAATTGAGTTATAATACATTCAATTTGTCTCTATGAAGAAGGAAAGAAAAAGAAAAAAGAAACAGAAGAAAAGGAAAGGATGGGAAGCTCTTAAATATGTTGATTAAAATGTAAAGAAGGGAACAAGGCACGTAGAGGGATCAGGAGATTTACGCGATTGCTTTATCCGCGAAGTTCGTTTTCTCTTTCTCTTGGTATGGAACTTTTTCTGGTCATTTATCCTGGGCGATCGCCGACGTATGTAAATTCGCGAGAGCCGTTAATTGCGGCGAACTTCTTTCGGGCTTCTTTTCGAAGGAGAGAGAGAGAGAGAGAGAGAGAGAAGGACAGAGAGGGAGAGAAAAGAAGAACGAAAAAAAATGAAGAAAGAAAATAAAATAAAATAAAAAAGACAAAAAATTAAATTAAATAAAACAAAACAGGGGCCCATCGCTGGAGGCATACGGTTACCGATACCAAGCAAGAATCGTGCTTACGATTGCGATTCGTTAGTGAATCAAAGTTATCATACCTACGCGTACAAAGTATTCCACAAGATATAACCAACAAATTAAAAAAAAAAAAATGCATTCTTCGTTCTAGATAAATACATTGACTCTTGTTTTCTTTTCCATTCTCTTCTTTTTTTTTTTTTTTTTTTTTTTTTGTATACATTGTGATAAAAAGTCTACAGCTCGGTTTATAGAGCGATTATTAAAACTTCGATAGATTCGAAGAAAGACGTCATTTTTTATTGTTCGTCCCGAAACTTATCGGAGGACGAGATTGAAAATATAGAAAGAAAGAGAAAAGAGAAAAAAGAAGAGAAAGGGGGAGAAAAAAGAAGGAAAAAAAAAACAATAACCCGTTGGTTGGACCGACAGAGATAGAAAGAGAGAAAGAGAGAGAGAGAGAGAGAGAGAGAGAGAGAGAGGGAGAAAAGGAGAGTATTATGCGGCAAGTTCGAAGATCAATACCGGTTTTATCGTCGGCATCAGTGGCGGCAGCCACGTGTGCATCGGCGAGCATCCATTACCCACCGGTACGGCACAAGGGTTTTACGTGTACTCTCTCTCTCTGTCTCTCTCTCTCTCTCTCTCTCTCTCTCTCTCTCTCTCTCTTTCTCTCTCTTTTTCCTCTCGTTCACGGTATGCAATTGTATCGATAAAACAAAAGCGGCCTATCGGCAGAGCGTACCGTACCATTAATGGTTACTCGTTTCCTCCACCCACCAGCGGCTTTCCTTCGCTTCTGTTATGCGATAATCCGTAGAGGCGGCTGCTACCGCCGCATCCCTTCGTATCCATTAGCGCGAGACAGAGAATAAACTAAGAAATTGTAGCCACCGTGTTGGTAGGGGCAATCAGCAACAGATGTAGAGGTAAAGGAAAGCGGTGGCAACGTAAAAGATAGAAATAGAAAAAAGGGAAGAAGAAGGAAGGGATGGTAATAGTGATGGTGGTGGTGATGGTGGTGATGGTGGTGAATGGAAGAGGAGCCACGTAATACCGGTGTAAGTAAGTAGAAGGAAGAATATTTATGCTAAGAAGAGACAAAAGCCCTTTGTTCGAAAACGGCGAGCTCGAGTTTGTTTTATGCGACGATGATAAGCCTAACCTAACTCTCTCTCTCTCTCTCTCTCTCTCTCTCTCTCTCTCTCTCTCTCTCTCTCTCTCTCTCTCTCTCTCTCTCTCTCTTTACTAGCTCAAGTCTCGTCAATGATCGTTGCTTCTGAAACGCCTGCGAGCCGTCGATGACGACGCGCTACAACGTTTAAATTTGTAAACAATACCTGATCTACGAAGTTTCTTTAAACTTCCTCCTTTATCGACGCCCACTTGGGGAGTAGCGAAAGCCGTGAAAATATTATTAGTCGTTATTTCTCCTTTTACTCTTTCTTTCCTCTTCTCCGTACAGCGACCAATCCACTCTCTCTTTTTCTCTTTCTCCGTCTCTCTTCGATCGTAGATAAAGAGAAAGAGAAAGAGAGAAAGAGAGAGAGGTAGAGAGTAGAGAAGATATCGGTGGCACGCAGCTCGTTTCGTATCGGCTCGTCGATACGAGAGGAGTAGCATCGTTTCTGCGAAAGCCCGAGCAGTAGCAGTCGGGTAGTAAATGTCAAAATGCCCACCACGAGCAGTAGGAACAGCTTGCCAGGACGAGGTTTGGTGCTGTATATGTCGCTGCGAGCTCCATTAGGCGAGAGTATGCGAAGAGAGAGAAGGGAGAAGAGAGTGTAGTGAAGAAGCAAAGGATGGAGAGGGGCGCTACCAGTAGTGCACCTCTGCACTATGCAATATGCATTCGAACCAGTTGCACCGGGATGGCGAGGTCGGGGTGAACGCCCAACGCCTTTAAAGAGAGCACACCGATGCGATGAGCCTCGCCCTTTTAGTTCTCTCTCTCTCTCTCTCTCTCTCTCTCTCTCTCTCTCTCTCTCTCTCTCTTTTTCTTTCTTTCTATCTTAACATATTCTGTTTCCTCTTTAGTTACAGCTTAAGGATACACTTCCAACGAATTTCAACGAATAGAATTTTGGTATAAGTATAATATAAAGTAATAATAATAATTCTCTGGTTGGTGAAAAATATCACTTTCTATGTTTCTCGTAGATCATTGATCGTAAATCCGTTGTATCAAACGTACCATAACTTATTTAAGTTTAATTCCCGATCAACAATGCAATCATTAATTTAACGACACGCAAGGCGTTTCTTAAACGTAAACGAACTATACAGATCCAATTGGAAGTTTTCCGAGCTGTATTATCGAGCAAGACTATGATAGATACAGTCGTTGGCTGGGTAACGAAGCGTAGATATTTAAATCAAGGAACAAGCTATTAAATCAGTAGATCGTTATAAAGAAAATGTGGAGCGAAAAGAATAATGCACAGACATCCGTAAGTATGGTGGCTCGTTACCGTATCGTCGAGAGCTCGATAAAAACATGTTTCGTGATAAGGTTACGAGTAGTGGTGATCGGTACTATGACAGCGATTGTTAATTAAACAAGGCAGGTTTATCGACGATTTTCTAAGACATCGATTGATGGCCATCTCGTAAAATTTTTGACTCGATCGAAGTCGAAGATCCGAAAAAGAAGATAAATAAATAGAAAAGAAAAGAAAAAGAAAGAGGAGAAAATTAAAAAAGAAGAAATCAAAAAAGAATAAAATAAAATAAAATAAAATAAAATAAGAAGAAAAGAAAAGAGGAGCGCCGTTCGAATCGGCAACGAGAAGCGAAAAGCCGAAGCGAGTCTCGAGCTATTTTCTTAAACACGTCTTAAATTCCAGCTAATAATTGAGCAGCTGAACGTCTGGGCGGGGATACCGGAATTATGCAAATCGCGTCAGATCGGGATCGCGTCCTGAGGGTACGACGTCCGAGAGAAGAGGAAGGCGGGGATGCTGGCTGAGGAAGAAGATCTACGGCAAGAGGAAGAAGAGTAGCGGCAGCAGTAAAAGAAGATGAAGAGGATGAAGAAGGAGAAGACGAAAACGAAGACGAAGACGAAGACGAAGACGAAGAAGAAGAAGAAGAGAAGAAGACGAAGAAGAAGTAGAAGTAGAAAGCGAAGATGATGACGAAGAAGCCAACAGTAGAGTATCCAAAGGAGGAAGCGAAAAGTATAGAAAGAGAAAGAGAGAAGGAAGAAGGAGAAGAAGAAGAAGAAGAAGAAGAAGAAGAAGAAGAAGAAGAAGAAGAAGAAGAGGGTAGAGTCTCGCCCCATTGTGATTGCCATAGCCAAAGGCCAGAATGTGTTTCTTCGGTGGTGTGTGCATCGTCGACGTCTCATGCCGAGCCGCGAGCAAAGCCGAACGACTCCTCTCATCCTACCGTTTCGTCCCTCGTTCCAGCAACGAAGCAACAGGTTGCACAACCTTTTCCACCTGCCCCTCTTGTTTACCGGCCGCCATACACGTATACCAACACGGGCCGTCCTCTTTCTCCGCGTGGTGTCGAGGATGAGACGAAAAGAGGGACTTGCATGTTACGCACACTCCTAAGTACGTTCACACGTGTGTAATATGTACGTATATACCTATATATGCATGCGCAAACTTTTATATATACGTGTGTGTGTGTGTGTATCAACGAACTAGTTCAAAGTAGTATACACTATACGTACGAAAAGTTTTTCTCGTAAAGAGACAAAAAACCAAAAAAAAAAAAAGAAAAGAAAAGAAAAGAAAAGAAAGAAAAAAGTAATACTATAGATGTATCCGTGAGAAGCTGAGAATACCAAAGTACTCTCTGATTTATCACTCCCGGTCTCGTTCGATCGACGAAAGAGTTATGAAGCTCGAGCTACCTCGCTTACGGAACGATTTCAATGGACGAAGAGAGAAAAGGTACAAGGGAACTTTATTCCATCGTTCCTCTTACGGAAAGCGGAGTTCGCACGGATAAAAAGGAAAAAGGAAAAAAAAAGAAAAAAAATGAAAAGAAAAAAGGAAAGAAAAAGGAAAAGAAAAAAGAAATAACGCATTTACGTAGGATATTTATCCATAGAAAACGATGGACGCGTCGTCGCGAACTTCGAAGAAAAGTACACGCGGTGGACGACGCAAGAAACGCTTTAGTGGACGCGGTTACGAGCGTTCCAGCCGAGCGGAGATGATTTTTGCGACGTCGTCGAAGCGCGACGAGGAACGTCGCCGATGACGGAAGTTTCGTATACGTGCCACACAAAACAAGAAGAAGAAGAAGAAGAAGAAGAAGAAGAAGAAGAAGAAGAAAGGAGGAGGAGACGACGACGAAGACGACGACGAATAAAAGAAAAAAGATAAGGTGAAAGAAGAGGTGCGAAAATGTCGCTCGGAGATAATCTCGCTCGAATTCCGATTCGTATGCGAAGCATCAGGAGCAATGACTTTGCGTTCTTTTTCTTTTACCATCTTTCTCTCTTTCTCTCTTTCTCTCTATTTTATGTCGTTTCCCAACGACATTGCTTCGAAGCAGGGCGATCGTGATGATTTAAGGAGACAAGAAAAGCAAAAGAAAGTTTCCATCAGGTGTTTCATCGGCCATTCATATCAATAAATCAATAAATATATTATATACATACATATATATATATAAACATATATACATACATATTATTTTTTCCATTATATATTTTCAAAAGGACAAATTTCCAGAACGGCGATATCGATCTTAACAAGAGGGAGAGAGAGAAAAAGAGAGAGAGAGAGAGAGAGAGAGAGAGAGAGAGAGAGAGAGAGAAGACATAGATAGGCAGATAGATAGATAGAGAAAGAAAGAGAGAAAAAGAGAAACAGATGTATAACCTCGAGATCGAGGAAAGAAGCAAAGAGATCTCAACGCAGGCATCGTTGTTTTACGAAGGCGTGGCCGTGCCTGTATCCAAGATGGAATCTTTCTAGGACGAGGTAAGAAGTAGGAGAAGAAATTCTTCTCTGTAAATTGGAACGATTCGCTTCCAGAAGTGGGTGGGTCCGATGAGCTTCGATGTAGACGTTACGAGGTTTGCATCGTTACGTGCATATCGTTGAAAGAACTAGAGAAAGAAAGAAAGAAAGAAAGAGAAAGAGAAAGAGAGAGAGAGAGAGACAGACAAATTACGAAATACCTTTACTTTCTCTCTCTCTCTCTCTCTCTCTCTCTCGCACACGTGATATCGGATCATGTGCCGTACGGTGCAGGGGTCATAGATAAAAGGCCTAGATAAGGATATACCTAGGACGCGCAGGTGAACCGAGGAACGTAAAGCCGAGTCGATAACCGTTGCTCGTGCTATCTTATCTCTCTCGCGCTCTCCTCTCGGCAAGGTTCGATAGCGACTCGTTCGCTTGAACGACAAAGTTGAGACCACGTAAACTCGCGCTCCAAATTATATCGCGATTATTTTCACGTTTCCTTAACCGTTCCCTTTTTCTTTCGATAAAGAAACGTTCTCCTCTCTCTTTCTCTTTTTTTATCTGTCTCTCTCCCTCTCTCTCTCTCTTTTCCTTTTTCTCTCTGTTATTGTCTCTTAGATATATCTTTATTTCTTTTTAAACAGTTATAACGTTATTAGCTCGGAAGGTGATAACAAACCTGTCACCTCTTTTTCTTTCTCGATCTCTCTCTTTCTCTCTTCTTCGTGTCTTTCATTTTTCCAAACGGAAGTATAAGAATAAGTCCGAAGAAAGCGATTATCTGATAAGAGAACGTCTGAGTCGTTCGTTGCTATGAGACGACGATTAACGTCAATAGTTCTTTTTTCATCGAAAAGATAACAGCGGGAAGAACGGCTTATTCGAACGGATTTATTCTGGCTCGTTAACTTTCTATGTCATTTAATGTATCCACGATTTTGATTACGATATTTGATTACGCGAAGTCGTCGGAGATCAACGGAGAAAATCAAAGCTATCGAAGAATCATCAGTTGTTTAAATCAAATATACGAATTGTCTTTATTTTTTTAACACCAACGCTATCTTCTAATTCATTCCTATTCTTTTGCTTTGAGAAAGAGAGAGAAAGAGAGATGAAAAAAATTGCCGAATAGATCGTAGACAGTAGTACTTCAGAGATCATCGTCGTCGTGGTCAAACGATACGAACGGTAAAGCTTATCGTAATAAAAAGCTACGGAGGAAACGAAGTACGAAGTTGATAATGATAGACCGCGTAGATACTCGCTGCTGGTCGTCGTACATATATATCTATTTACGTTTTCCAAGTAAGTAAGCGCTCAGATGAGTCCGATGTTTTTGTAGGCACATTGATCGTTATAAATATCTATAAATATGGCACGAATAATTTATCGAAGAATAAAACCGTCGAATCGCAATAAATGAGATCCTTTTATTTTGTAGTCTCTTTAAAATCGAGAAAAAAAAAGTGTTTCTTAACAGGAATTATTAATAAGAACGTACGAACATTTTTCTTTCTTTCTTTCTTTTTTTTTTTCGGAAACAACTTGTCCCCGATACGTAAAAAAAAAAAAAAAAAATCGCGTTAAATCGGTCGATACGTTAAAGAAATAAATCTCTTCGGATTGTTTTCGCCGTGAGTGACGTTTTCGTAATAATACAAAGTTCTCGTTATGGGGTACGATATTTCATTAGATAACAAGGAGAGTTAGCTGACTCGAGCTGTTAATATACGTAAGGAGAGACGGCGCGAGTTTCAAAAGCCTATATCGTTTAAACTTTCTCGTAGGAATGTACTCGTACGTGCGGCTACATATTCACCTCGTGTTCCGCTATCGGCAGCCTGTACTTCCGCTCATCGTCGTTGACTCCTATCTCTGTATAACCTTACGGCATAGATACATTATATAAAATTTATTCGACAATTTTCAAAAGGGAAAGGGATCGTTATTTTTCTTTCTTTCTTACTTCATTTTTTTTTTTTTTTTTTTTTTTTTTTTTAATCGATGATCCAAAAAGTTGAAACAGTTGTTACGTCATCATTATCTTATTACCTACTTTTCTATATATTTACACAGACAGATACATAGTTAACATTTCTGTATAAGACGATAAGAAAATTTCGATTACCCAAGAAGAGACTTTCTCGATCCTAGCGATTCAAAGATAAAGAGCCAGAACGTTCGGTACGACAAACGACTACACAACACTACGACAAGAGCAACGTAGGAAGGAAACAGATCGCTTTTTCTCGCACGACAAAAAGCACACGATTACGTCTCGAGAAAGTGCAATGTTCCATGAGAATTTCCATCCAACTTGCTCGAAGCCGGCACGACGAACGTTCGAAGGTCCGGCAATGTACCCTTTCACGCTCAACGATCAACGCTTCATTGTTGTTAGATAGAAAAACGTTCGATGATTTTTCACGATGCCGATCGATTTTCGCAACCTGCGTGCTATTCAATGATAGTGCATACCAACTATTGATCCTTTAAGATTACAATTCATTTCGGTATGACGCTTTTTTTTTCTTCGTTCGAACGAACGAACGAACGAACGAACGAACGAACGAACGAACGAACGAACGAACGAACGAACGAACGAATGAATGAACGTACGAATGAATGAATGAATGAAAGAAATGAAAGAGAGTGAAGTAAAGAGAAAAAAAAAAGAAAGAAAGAAAGAAAGAAATCATTTCTCACTCACCTAATCGATGCGGTCGCCCCTCCAACGTCGGCGCGCGTCTCTTCAAAAAAGAATCCCACTGAGCCGAGCTACACTCATCGTATTTATTCTTCAACGTGAACACTCGAATTCGTTGTTGATGTTTACAACACACGATTCGTGGTGAGTGCACGAACTCGGTGTCCACGGTGGTCCACGTGATCCGATGGGTAAGGCTACTTGGACGATCGGAGCGCGGAGGGACACGACTGGATGGTCGGACGCACGTGACGCGGCTAAGAGAGAGGGAGAGAGACAGAGAGGGACAGAGAAAGACAGAAACAGACAGACAGAGACAGAGAGATAGGTAGATAGGTATATATATACAGAGAGAGAGAGAGAGAGAGAGAGAGAGAGAGAGAGAGAGAGAGAGAGAGAAAGGAATGGAGATGAAAGAAGAAGAGTAAAAGAGCGCGAGCGAGTGAGCGTGCAAGAGAGAGAGAGAGAGAGGGGAAAAGTTAGAAAAGATTTTCAAAGAACGAAAAAGAGATTATATATTCGTCGAACCGGCGACGACGGGACAACGATTGTCGCGGTCGCACGCGCGAAATCGTACTGATCGTAGACTTAACTCGGCTACGCGTCGGCCGCGAAACGCGCTTTTCGAAGGTGCACGGATAAGAAGGCTGACGCGGCCTCCTAGACGAGAAAGACAACGCGAGAGAAAGAGATAGAAATAGAGATAGAGAGAGAGAGAGAGAGAGAGAGAGAGAGAGAGAAGTAGAGAGAGACAGATAGAGACAGATAGAGAGATAGAGAGAGAGAAAGAGAAAGATATAGAGCCAAGAGGAGCGCGTGGCACGCGACGTGGGTCATACGTTTACACCCTATAGCCCCTCCACCTTTTTACAACACGCGCGCCACCTACCGTCGCGGTAAACAAAAGCGTCGTTTAGCAGGCCGGCCAGCAGGTCGTTTTCGAAATATAAAAACAAACTGGCCAACGACAACGATTCGACATCTGTCAGCCGTAACGAGTTCATGCATCCTAATGCTTTTCTTCTTTTTATTTTGTTGTAGTTTTTTCTTTTGTTTTTCCTTCCTTCTTTTCTTTTCTTTTTTTTTTCTTTCTTTCTTTTTTCCTTCGTCCCTTCCTCCTTTTCTAACTTCGATTAGACTGGAAAGCGTCTGGCAAAGCACACGAACGCGTCTGCACGGCGATAGCGACGCGCCGCGAATACTTGCGACGTCTGGCACAGCGAAACCTACTCTCCCGACGATGACGTCGACGTAGTCTCTCTCTCTCTCTCTCTCTCTTTCTCTTTCGAAACGCACGCCACCTTCCGCACCCCCGCGAACAGTTAGCGGCGCGTCGATTGAGGCGCGCCAAACTTTTCGAATTTCCCGCCGCAACGGTGCATCTAACTGTTACCATAACCTCCATCGATTCCCGAAAAATATTTATTTATGAATCTGATGAATCTGATTCTCGTAAAAGGATAATAAAAGGGATCTTCGCTCGTTGATAATGGATCGATAAGATTTTTTCGTACTTTCTGTTTTTTTTTCTTTTTTTTTTTTCTTTTTTTGTTTGGTTGGTACGACCGACGAAAAGTTTGACGAGAAAAAAGAGAAGGAAAAGAGAAGGAGAGAAGATGAGAGAGAGAGAAAAAAAAGAAAGATCAAGAGAAACGTATGAAACTGTAGAAACGTTCTTCCTTCTAACGTCAATAAGAGAAGCGTTTGCCAATCGTACTCGTTCACAATCGCGTTCACGCGTTCACTTTTACTATCGCCTTTCACACTCACTGCACGTTGTTATCGTTTGAAATTCGATAGTCATAGTATTTCCTCGGGTATCGTGAATGCGATACCGGGTAGGCGGATGTATTAACGAGTCACCGAGTAACGACGCGAGACACGCACGGGGTTGTACTGAGTAAACACCAACGACGAACATTTATCGACACTACCAAACGAACGATCCGTCTCATTCACATCCCAAGATATTTCTGGTACGATGTATCGTAAAAAGAAAAAAGAATCACAGGAATAAATAATCTCCAAACGCGATTAATAAGACCGAACGGCTGGACGATCTTCCCGAACAAAAGCGTCCATGCGTGCCCGAAGGAGAACTACGAAGACTTTCGATAATCGAAAGAATAATCGTTCGAATCGATTCTGCTAATGTTTACCGTCCAATCAGAATCGTCCAATGGGTAACGGTTGTTCTGACGCGACGTTCTTATTAGTCAACAATTTTCTCGAAAATGGATTGGTTAATTACTAATAGAAATATATTTTTACATAAATTATTCCATTTCTCATACTAATCGATATATATTCAGTTAATTGATTCGAAGTGTTATACATCTTTTATGATATGTTAGAAACGAATGGAAAAGCAATTATTTATTTATTAACGGAATATCGATTTGTCGATCGAAGCGAGAAGAGAGAGAGAGAGAGAGAGAGAGAGAGAAAGAAAGAGAGAGAAAGTTTGTGGTTAGAAAGAGAAAGGAACAAATTTGGTCAAACTATTCGCATGATAGATAAATCAACGAACGTCCGAGAGATCGGATATCGCATCGCGTGAGTGCGCGCGCGCGCTCAACTCCCGTCTAAATTACCCGCCGTTAGCCGAGATCTGAATTACCGGTTAACACCGATTGTCGTGTCAGGAACGCGGTGTATGTTGAATAAAAACGGTTCGTGCCGGGTGTATCGCGGTAGTTAGGCATACCGACGCACGAGCCGAACACATTGGTGGTGGTGGTCGGTGGATCGATCCTTAGTGGTAGTGGCATAACTATGGGCAGCCATGCGGAATCTTAGGAGAAACGACTTCCAGGTTTAACGTATTTCGAACGATCTTGCCGATAGATCGATTGGTAAGTCCTAAGTAAGAAGTATTATTCGAAAAGCTTTGCTATTGTGGAATAGTAATATATCAAAAATCTTTTAATCCCAATTAGAATAAAAATCTCGATATATTCTTTTAGTTCGTAACGAGATCGTTCGTTGAAAATGACTTTCTAAGAAACCACAAGACGGCCATTTTAAGTAGTTCATTAACGTATAAGAAATTGTTGCTCTTACGAGTAACAATCTTTTTCTCTTTTCTCATTCACTTTTTTCTTTTTCTTTTCTTCTCTCTCTCTCTCTCTCTCTCTCTCTCTCTCTCTCTCTCTCTCTCTCTCTCTGTTTTTTTGTTTTAACCTCGAAGGACTTCATAAGAATGTAATAGGTACGTACAACTGCGTGGTACAGTTTAATCGCTCATCCAACCGGTACGATTTGTTAAATGTCGGCTCGCCCATGCTCGGAGATAACGATTTGAACGAACTTCGTGACAAGTACGACCGAGAAGTAAACGAATTGTACTAATGACCGAGATTTTATTGCTCGACGTTTTAAAAGGAGATAGAGATAGACACACGGAGAGAGAGAGAGAGAGAGAGAGAGAGAGAGAGAGAGAGAGAGAGAGAGAGAGAGAGAGAAAGGAAGAGATAGAAAAATTTAATTGCTTTTTAGTTAGATCAGAGTACAGTTCTTGTCTCGTTTTTAATAAAGTCAGCTTATCCTATCTCCCTCCTTTCATGCACACGATACGAACGTAAAGTCGTTACGTTTTTGATTTACAAGACGATATAACGGAGAAGTAAAAGCCTTTAATAATCGATTCTTTTTAAGCATACCTCGTTTTTATATTCCGTAACAGATCGTCGTAAAAGTACATATGATAATACGATGTAATTTACGATACGTCGTCGCCGAGCATTGACCAATACCGTCTCGCTGCATTACGACTTTATTATTTAGCATTTTCAACGAGCGAACTCGTAAAGATCGCACGAAAAGAGAGAGAGAGAGAGAGAGAGAGAGAGAGAGAGAGAGAGAGAGAGAGAGAACGTCAAAGTCATAAAAACATAATCCCTTCCATTTTTGTCGATTCATAATCACGATGTGTTTAATTAAGAGCAGCTTGAATATCTTCGTGGAAATTCATTCATAAAATGCTAATTACCATTGGTTTACGTCTAAATCAATAATTAATTCTACTGGACCATCTTCGATCACAATTAACCATCATCCATCACGGACGAGCATAATCGCTTTGCATATGTATAATTAACATACGATCATCCATCACCCGTCCTCGTTGTCGATAAAAGCGGACGCGATACAACGTACGCGTTATTTCGCTCGATCAGCTCGTTCGGCTAATTGTAAATTCAATGAAGAGATTAGATACGCTCGATAAGCTTAGACTGTCGTAGAATTTTAAACATTACCACTTCATATACATATACATATATGTATATGTATGTATATATAAATTTCTTCTCAGCACGGTTGTTTTCTTATCGACAAAAGAGTAAATTACGATTCTATTCATAAATAGAATCGTAAAGGACATGGCTTTATGAATCTTTAATAGTTATTATAAGATTTCATCCAGTGAGAATATTGCTTTTAATATTATTAAAAAGCGTATTTTTGTCAGATCCATGAGAGTCATCGTAAAATAGATCGATTCTATCAAGTATTTTTCTATAAATGTGACAAAGTTAGTGTAACATTTGACGGAAGCTATTAATAATTGAAAAAAAAAAGAAAAAAAAAAAGAAATATCGGGCAAACTATCATGCAAATATGATACACAGAAAAACAAAAAGAGAAACACTTAATTTCTTGTCGTCGAATGAAGAAAGAAAATAGAGGAAAAGTAAAATAACAAGAACAAAATCGACGACAGTTTTTCCTATAATTGTATCATCTCTTAAAAAAGATTATAATTTTGTTTTTACCAAGAAAGAGAATACATTCATACACATACATATATGTATAATATATACTTTCAGATATTCCATTTTAAATTCCAACTCTGTATACGTACATATACAGACGTGCATACATCCCTAGTATTCGCAAAAAGCGAGGCGTAAAAGGCCGATAATAAAATCGTAAAGGTGTCTCGAAGTTCGAAAGAAGAAAACGAGAAGGAAAGGTATGGACCGGTGTTGCTGTTCGTTCGATTCAAAAAGCCCGCGCGCGGTTTATTCGACTGATGGTACTTGCTCGCTAATGGTGCGGCGGCGGCTTTTACGCGATCGAGTCGTTAAGAGTATCCCTTTCTCTTCTTTTCTCTCTTTCTCTTGCTCCTCCTTTTCCTCCTCCTCCTCCTCTTCCATCTCTTCTTCTTCTTCTTCTTTTTCTTTTTCTTTTCCTTCGAACATATACGCGCGACCTCGGCCGCTCCAATTCGCCGTTAATTGGGCGACATTTTCGCCGTGCGCACCATTTTTACGCTCCTGGCCTATCTCAACGAGCCTATATCCAAAGGTAGTCGGGTATAAATTACGGCGATTACCGTGCGCGCGCGCGCGTTCTCTCGCTTGCTCGCTCAGCTGCGGTATCCTCCAACCCGGCAACCCGATTCGGCTCGCTAATTATCAGCTCTGCGTAAATTTCCTTCCATCCTTTCTGCCGGCTCTTCGAACGGATGCCGCCGATAGAGAAATAAATGTGCAGCGTTATGCGCCCGACGACGTTAATACCTCGAGCCCGATCGTTACAACTTTTACCTTTAGCTCTATCGGTCCCGTACCACATGACCAAAAGAAGTCACCATCCGAAGAAAAATCGATCAATACGGTGCATGGAAAAAAATCTTCTTATTCTTTACGACGAGTGCGCATTTGTATGCAGGAAGAAGAAAGGTATTTCTTTTTTTTTATCCCCCTTTATCTTTTTTTTTTGCTTTATCTCTCTCTCTCTCTCTCTCTCTCTTTCTCTCTTCCAACGGTAGCTGGAACATAAAAATTTTTAATACGCGAACCACCTGACGATCGCTTAAAGTCCGCTGAACCGTAAGCGTAAAAAGTTTATGTTCTGGGATGCCTCGCGTAACGCGACCAAAGATTTACGAGCTTTTATCGAAAAGGGAGCAACGCACCAGTAGCGTGCCGTTATTTATCGCTTTCGGACAAAACTTTCCGGTGTCTTTTTTTTTTCCGTGACACACGCTCGTAGCGATCGTTAATAGCCATCAACGGTATGGGATTTACAACGAACTCGTGCATTCTATCCCGATCCAAAATCGACGTTTCAATGGTGTTTTTGTCGATCGCAAAACGTGTCCCGTGTTAATTCCAAGTTGTTTCGTGATTCTCGAAGTTGAACGTCGCGCGATTAACGTGCCACAAACGCTCCAAGCGAATGTAACGAACGTTGAATAAAAATTCTCTCAACGTCCTTGTTTCTGTTTCTCTCTCTCTCTCTCTTTCTCTCTCTCTTTCTCTGTCTCAAAGGAGCTCTCTTAGGTTCGCGGTGAATAAAAAAGAGAAAAAGGACTCGAAACTGTTGGTACTTAGGGAGACAACGTTTTCTCGATTCGCACAGACGACATGTACGACCCATTGGAAATTCCTCTAGTAACGTCGATACGACCTAATGGATTTTCTGTCGGCTACCATTAGCGATACTGTCGTGCGAGTATCCAAGAACGAGCAAAAACGTTCGTGACACTACGTGGCCGGTCGCGGAATCGAAACAGAACTCGAAGGATTCTGGCATAACAACGCCGTTTTTATCGATTACTTGCGATGCCACCCAACGTATACTCGGTGCATACATTATCCATATACACATACAAATCTATATATTCATAAAACTATATGTTAACATACATATACAATAAATACAAATTTATCAGTAGAGAAATCATGACGATTAGTTTCTAGATATAAATCAGAATTTCTTTGGTCTTTTACCCTTTTTTTTTTTCTCTCTTTTGTTTTTCTTCCTTCAAGATACACGTTTCATTGATCTTTTCGAAGATATTTCAATGACGTTCTTTCGTTAGAAAATGATTAATGTTTGAAGACGCTTTAGTTTTTAAAGAAAGAGATAGATGCCAGACTGCGCAAGGATACCCCGTATTCGATGCACTTCCGTGGACGATAAAAGCCCCGAGGTGGCGAGAACAGGGGAGCAATTTGCGTAATTGCGATACCTCGCGAATTTTACCTCGGGCGTGACTCCTCGCGACTCTCTTAATATCTTGACTGAGCTTTCAAAAAACGCTACGCGCGAAAATATCGCTTTGATCAATGAGGCTAAACGATCTCTGCATTCCACATTCTAAGATCCTCTCTATCCTTTCGTAAGTGCAATCTTGAACATGGTAGGTAATACGAAATAATGTTTTTTGTAAGAGTAATAATACCAATAATAACACTAGAGTAATGGTAATAATAATAAAATATAAAATGCTCGTATTTTACAAAATGCTTTCCGAGTAGGAACATTCATTTGATTCTTTGCCTCTAACGTTTTATCTTTGGTATGCAACTATTCGTAGGATAACTAAGTCTAACATTTCAATGGATAGTCGTCTTTCTCGACAAACCAGTAACGATGGATGCACTGAATAAGGGGCACTTAAATGCGTTTCATATGTTACACGCGATTCGCCATGGGTAGATATTTGCATCGTTTGATTTCCTTTGAAGAAATTTAATAGATCGATCTCTCCGGTCCGTCTATTATCTGTTATCGCTTTACGCTTGGGTGATTATAAAATCATAATAAATTCTCGTAAAACATCTTCAACTATTCGTGGACATTATCGATATGTCTTTCGCGATAGTAAATTACTCCATTGGTAGCTACGATAAATTATGAAATTTATTCGGCTTACAATCATTCATCAATCAACTAGGAGGAGATGTACTTTAAAGAAGAAGAAAAAAAAAAAAAGAAAAAAGAAAAGAAAAGAGAGAAAAACCTATAAGATTACGAGGCATCCAAAATAATCGCGTACGTGGGATTCTTCGGTTGAAGCATCGAAGAAGGATAGAAGTCGAGTACACGCGCCAGGTACTTACACGCATTTGCGTATAAACGAAGAAGAGAAAAAGACGATGAAGAGGAATAAGAAGAAGAAGATGAAGAAGAAGATGAAGAAGAAGAAGAAGAAGAAGAAGAAGACAAGGATGCGTCGCGGGCGCGGCTCTTCGCGTGGCGCGTCGCTCTCGTCGTTATATGCGCATGTATGAGTATGAGTTCGTTGAGATTCGTGTGTATGTGCGTATACGTACGTGAACCTGAGATATGCGAGATCAGCAAATCTAAGATCGTGCAACTGGTGTCCAGTGGCGTGTCCAAGGCATACGTTGGCCAACGTAAGCCACTAAGAGAGAAGGAAAGAGAGAGAGAAAGAGAGAGAGAAAGAGAGAGAGAGACACTTATGTGGATGGGAACGAAGAGTGAAGGATGAAGGGGGCCGAAGAAGAAGAAGAAGAAGAAGAAGAAGAAGAAGAAAAAGAAGAAGAAGCTGAGCCAGAGGCGAAGGAGAAGGGAGGTGGAATGCGCGGGTTCTCGAAGGAGGAGCTGTCGGCGGTGAAAAATCACGCACCCCGCTACCACTGCCATGGCCACAGCATCTGCTCTACATACCCTGGCTCTCAACCTCTTCTTCTTCTTCTTCTTCTTCTTCTTCTTCTTCTTCTTCTTCTTCTTCTTCTTCTTCTTCGTCTTCGTCTTCTTCGTCTTTTTCTTCTTCGTCTTCTTCTGCTTCTTCTTAAACTTTTATTTGAAGCATACCGTGAGAAGAGACACGACATCGTCAGTGGTACCCGCATCTCGACGATAATTCTGTCTCTCTTCCTCTTTCTTTCCTTCTTTTTTCCTCTCTTTCTTTCCCTCCGAGTATTACCGATATTACCTGTCCTACTATAAGAACGGAAAACGACGAAACGAGAACGAACGCTCTTTCAGATAGCCCCCATGATTCTTCAACGATCACCCTAGCCTCTCGTAAGCCCGTTAATGGATGTGACCATGATAAAAATGCGATATTCCCTGACAGGTTCCTTTAATTGGACGTTATCCTCTTATCTTTTATACCCGTTTACCGCTTCGACTAACTCGATGACCAATGTACTTTGCGACACAGGGCATAAAGATTTTTTCCGTTAGGAGAACGATATAACAATGAGGTAAAACCATCAATGAGAACCTCGAAGAATCAGAGTGCGGTGTAGCAGAGCAAGATATACGTGTGCTGGCTGAGCTACCGGTCGGTCGGGTCGGGTCGCTGTTCTCCTGTGTTTCATTCTCCCTTTTGCTCTCTTTTCCTGTCCCTTCCCCTCTTCCTCTCGTACTCTTCTTTTCTCTCTTTCTCTCCCTTCTCTCTCACTCCCTCTCTCTCTCTCCTTCTATCTTTCGACGGCCGCTGCTACTCCCAAGAGTCGTCGTTGGACCGTTTTATTACTTTTATAAATGCCGCCGAGGCGTACCGCTGCCACCATCGCGGGCGTTTCCTTTGTTGCTGTATTACGGTCCATTGTTGACCGGCGAAAAGATGCGAACTTTCATTTGATATTGTCTAATATTATTTATATATGCACGCGCCACGCGGGAGATCGTTCGCGAACGTTGTTCCACCTTCTTACCTTACGTCTGAATAAGAAATCTGACGATAAGAGAGCCGACGACTTAACTCGGATCTCGAAACATCCTTACTTGCCATCTCCGTAGAGTCCTAAAGCTTATGATTTTGCTGACCGCGATATCATCGTAGTCGATAATGTCGCTATCTATTGTATCTAATCGAATTTTTTTTTCTTTTTCTTCTGCTTCTTTTTTTTTCCTATTGCTTCTATCGTTTGGATTAAATCTAAATTTTAATTTTAAGCGAAACCAATCGTGAGTTCTACATACTAATGTTTAAGAGTTTCTCTCTCTCTCTCTCTCTCTCTCTCTCTCTCTCTCTCTCTCTCTCTTTCTCTCTATCTTTCAAGAACGATCATAGAGACGATCTCCTTCTTCTTCGTCCTTGAACGTGTTCATTGCACCGTGTAGATGCAACCTTTTGTCGTGCATAAGCACGAAATGGTTAGAGGAATTGCGTACTTAGGTACATAGTACGTTTCTCCCCCTCGCTCGTACCCGTACGATGTGTCGAGGACTTGCGCTCTAGTAGCTTGGCCTACCTGGAAATCAATATCAGCGGACATCCAGGTTCGCTTCTAACTGCAGCGACAACATAATGCGCAACAGTTGCGTCTCAATAAGGAAAGAAGGAGAGATGGCTGAGGTAGAAATCCATTGAGCCGTCGTACATTTGACCGATAACGACCAAAAAGTATTGTCTCAGTGTTATTCTCTTTTTCTCTCTCTCTCTCTTTTTCTCTTTCTCTCTTACTTTTTCTCTTTCTCCCTCTCTCTCTCTCTCTCTCTCTCTCTCTCTCCCTCTTTCTCTATTGTGTATTTACAAAAGATCGGCAATGTGATTAAAAAAATGAAAAAAATTCGAAGAGGAACGATCGTTGACAAAATCGTTGACCTCGAGTGATCAAACGCAAAGGATACCATTATGAAAGAGTGCAAAGTATCGGATATTAAATCGCTTTGAATATCGTAAAATGGAATTGTTTATTAACGGTGGAACGACAAGGACGAAGATCAATTTTTAACATTTCGTCAGGATGACGGAGAAACGTTTATCGTTGGGCATCAACGTTAGTATCCTTCTGATTCTCACGATATTCGGTATTTTATTGTCTCTACCGTTAAAATTACTCTTGTATACGAATTACGATGCCCAAAGTCACGAAAATGACAGTGATAACGATATCGGTATATTGTCGGCCGAGGCGAAGAACAAGGAGATGTTAGAATTGTTGATCGATTATAGAAAATTGAAACGGTGCAGAAGACATCGTTACGAGGATCAGATAAAATCGATCTTTTACAGCGATTACGACCAAAACTGTACGTACGTAAAAGTTCCGACGAAAGAGGAAGAGGAAACGACGGACGATTCGTTTCTACCGATCAACGAGGTGGTGCTAAAGGTGAATAAGAGAGTGGAGGAGAAGAAGGTGGTGAAGGAGGAGGGTAAAGTGAAGGAGAAAGAAGACGTGAAGAACAGTGAAGAAGAGGAGTCGCAGGAATCGAAGGAAATCGTTGGTGAGAATACTGATAAAAATGTAATAGAATAATTCGTTCGAAATAGATCTCGTCGAATGAAATCCGTTCCAGTTGCAGGACACATACTCGTGACGATGCTCCTCGTTTCAGCGATCGCAGCTTTGGTCGAAGTACTTCGGATTAGATTCTCCAAGGACAAGGTATCGCCTTTCTCTTGATCAATCTTCATCTTCTTTTCTCTATCTACTTTGAAACATATAACATTATATTACCTTTAATAATCATTAAAATCTAGCTCGTCTCAATGTTGAAAAATACTTTATCTTCTTTCTTCCTCGATGTTAAAATCAGAGTAAACGTCTAAAAGGTCGCATATCTTTAACAAAAGAATAAGGATACTTCGTCGAGAGGTAACATCGTTTCAAGAAAAAGCTCCACCATTGATCTTCCGATTCAAAGGCGCTTCTTTCCAAGAGAGCCAATGAAGAGTCAAAGATCCTTCGAATTGTTAGGAATGCATCGATCTTCTTTGCACCTCTTGGGTATGAAAATGTAAATTGAAGTAATTAAGATCGTTTAGTTAACTGAAAATATAATGGGATTGCCGACTCGTTTTACAGGTGAACGACCAGCCCCGCTTATTCGACGTTCTTCCTTTCCAACGCATCAGGCTAACAATAAACGATCAGCTCCATCGGCCACTGGCACGCCAAATATACGAATGTCACGACGTCAATCGGCCGAGTCCGAGGAAGAAATCGGAGTACTTATCACCGCTCTTCATCATCGTACACGTTTGATCCGTCGCCATTAAGGTAAAGTGCATTCAAAGGAGCTATGGAATCCACGTCCATCTTATCTCGACGTATATCAATTGATGAACGTTCTTGCAAAGAGTCATCGTTTTAAAAGTCGATACCTGATTCTATCGTAACGGGGCTTATCTTTTCGATTTATTTTAATTTCCGATACTTTAACAGGTCTTTTATGCACGACGCACAACGATCATATCCAGGACCGTTTATCAAATCCAAGCTATATACATATATATACATATACATATATATATATTTATGTGTATATATATACACACACATACACACACACACACACACACACACACACACACACACGCTTCGAATTAAGGCCCATCCATGGAGACAAACTTTTACGTGAAACGTATCATTTCTTATTGGGAAGAATCTGACTGCCGTTTGCATCTGAAACTGTGTATCATATCATACGTATAAAACGAATTTACTTATTTACGTCCGTACTTACTCCAAATGGAATTTTTAATTGTTTTCATCTACGATTGTGTAAGATCATTTATTATTGCATCTATGTTAAAAAGAAAATACTTTATATTTCCTTTCCTTTCATTTAATTTCGTAGTTAATTGTGGCGTTACGTTTTTAGCAGACGGACTACGTATATCGCTAAAAAAAAAAAAAAAAAAAAAAAAAAGAAAAAGAAAAAGAAACATGTCGATGAAGTTCAACGTCAAAAAAACGAATTGTTTACGTTCAATTCGAAGTAATGTAATCTTACTTGACGAAAGGATATAAATATGTCTGTGTAAGAGGGAACAGTGAGACATAAAAAAAGAAAAGAAATGAAAAGAAAAGAAAAGAAAGAAGTATATTTTAGAGAACTAACGAGTTAGGACATATTTTGGTAATAATAAAAAAAAAGAAAAAAAAAAAAAGAAAGAGAAAGAACAATCGTTATATCCCTCCGTTAGGAGATACTTGGACCGTCTAACCCTGTGATCTTCGTCGTTCTTCATGTGATACATAAAATGTTAATTATAGTTTACGAAATATATATATATATATATACATACACATGAACACCAGTGTTCTATGAAAATTTTTGTTTACGCCGTTACGCTTCGCTCGCCTTTCTGATATTTTATTTTCAGACTTGAAGTATATCAAAGACTGATCTTAATAGTATAAAAAGGAAAGGAGAGAAAAAAAATTTCCAATACATCGGATAATAATAAGTCAATAATCTTATCTTAATCCCCCTTTCGTTCCGATATATAGGATAAAGAGTATATACGATAAAAAGAAGTTAAACAACGTATATTGTGTTATCTTGCGATAATAAAGAAAGATGTAGAAAAGTAAATATAAAAAGCATGAGCTCGTAGCGAAAAGTAAACTATTTTCGCGCGTTAGATTTCAAAAGATCCTTCTATCGGTAACTTCACACCGAAAGAGAAAACGCGTACGTGCGTTTCTGAGCGATGACAGATGGCGCCGGTTTCAAGGCCATTTCACGTCGTCGCCGTCGTCGAGTCGTCGTCGTTGTCGTCGTCAGACGAAGAGAAGAAACGTAGAAAAGCGGAATCATGAATTAAAGGTATCGTGGGGAAAAGATTCGTTCGCGTTATCGTGCGTTGTGCAAAATAAGAGGGGGAAGAAAAAAAGGAGAATGCGAAGAACGTTTAAAACGAGACTTCGTGTTCCTCGATTATAAAAAAAAAGATTTATATTAGTGTGCTAAAAGTTTCGCTTGTTGCACGCAGTTGCCTAGGCGACTAAAAGAGGGTACCTTTTACATGCGTACGTGCGTGTTACAAAAAGTGTGCTATGAGAGTGGACCGACGCCGATCGTCGAGACGTAAATTTTTCAGTCTCTTCGATGATGATTCAATGTTCCTAAATCGATCGACCTGAAGACTAAAAAGAAAGAAAAAGAGGTGGAGCAAGGGGGGAGAGAGAGATCATGGACTATCCGGTTTTAAGTCACTACGACCCGTCCGTAACGGATGAGACAGCCGGTAGTGGCGGGGACGAGCAAGAACTACTGTGTGAGTTTTTTAAACGTGTTACATTCTACCTGCGATTCTTTTTTATTTCTATTCGGTGTCAAGGGTAAAAAGAGAAATGATTAAAAAAAAAACGCGCGAAAACCGTCCGTTGTTTCGAGCGAACTCAAATACGTGATATGGTCTGTCTGGCTCTGTGTGTTGTTCGTTGTGTGTGTGTGTGTGTGTATGTGTGTGTGTGTGCGTTGTATCGCTCGATATATGAAAGCTTAGAAAAGGCGCCAAATTTTTAGCTCCATATGACGATATCATTCTTTTGTTCTTTTCAGTCTCGTCAAATGTAAATTTATTTTTGCAGACGCTACATATGTACGTACCGATCTTTTTTTTGCGATCGTTTTCACATCATCAATGACACGTCCGTGTGTATCATGTTTGTAGTGTTTATTTCGGTTAATAGCTTTCGCATAGAGTTGCGTTAAAAATGGACGTTGAAGTGTATTTGTTTCATGTTTTTTCGTAAAATTACGTACAATAAGATTTCCCGTACGTTAAGAGCGAAAAGATTCAATATTTCTTTCTTTCTTTCTTTCTTTCTTTCTTTCTTTCTTTCTTTCTTTCTTTCTTTTTTCCTTTTTTCTTCTTCTTTTTTTTTTTTTTGTTTAGTTTGGTTATAATTTTTAGTTTTGCTTTTTAGGGGGAGATTCTAATTATGTTTTACCAGGCGATGAGTATGTACCTGCTTCGGAACAATTTGGAGAGGAGTTTATAGGAGCTGAATTTCATGAAACTCGAACACTGCTCGCAGATGGTGGAGATAGGTTTGGCGTTTCTACTGCCACTTTCGATACCATCGAGGAACTTATGTGGATGGGAAATCAAGGGGTATTTAAACTTTAAATAACTTCTTAACTAGTATTTGTTATCGGTCATATTGTTTGCTCTGTCATATCTTAAACTCTGTTTATTTCTACGGTTATAATTACATTTTTTATAGGGTCACGTAACATCTTATTATGGATCTGGTGTACAAAAATATACATCCTTTCAAGTACATGCAACGCAGGAGGTGCGCCAAATCCATCCGTTAGATGAAGGCATTTTGGTGCTTACTCAAAGCATATTGCGATGTCAATTAAGACGTGGCATACCAATATTTACGCATACGTATGTAGACATATACTTATATAACGTAACTATATACCTCTATGTTAAACATTATAAAATTGTAGATCGTCAAACATGGTAGATATGCAGTGTATGCTTCAAATTTCTCCAACTAGGATGTTAATGGGGGGACATCAAGAAAAATTAATTGATTTTAATCTTACTAGAGGGAAGGAAACTGGATTAGTAAGATATTCTGATATATTTATAAATCACATTCATACTGGCAACTATAAATGCTTCTTCTCATTTTTAGGTTCATGTGGGAGAAAATGGTTGTGCAATATTAAGGCAGCATAATAGACTTATATGTGCTGGTAATCCAGCAGGAAGAATTGATCTCAGGGATCCAAATACGTTGTCTATAGAACATACTTTTGATACTCATAGCGGTTCCCTTAGCGATTTTGATGTTCAGGGAAATTATCTTGTTACATGTGGTTTCAGTAATAGGTAAAAATAGTAATCGTTAAATAGTTCGTATTTTTTATAAGGGATTACTTAGATGTTTTTAATTTATTTATATTTTGTAATATCTATAGTCGCCAAGGTCTAACGGTAGATCGATTTTTGATGGCGTATGACTTAAGACAAATGCGAGCTTTGAGTCCTGTTACAACGCTGGTGTATCCCCTTCTATTAAAATTCCTCCCAAGTTATTCCAGCCGACTTGCCGTTGTTTCTCCTTTAGGACAAATGCAATTGCTTGATACAATCTATGCCAATGTACAACCACCTTTGACATGTTTATACCAGGTGAATGATTATACGATTTACTTCAGATTATTATTATACATATTTTTTGTATGTAGCTTACACGTTCATGCATGTAATTATAGGTTGCTACCAATGGAGCGATGATACTATCATTTGATGTATCATCTACATCCCAATGTCTTTGTTTTGGAGATTCAGCAGGATCTATACATTTAATGTCTACGAATACTTCTGAACCTCAATTTAATACATTTTCTAGGTTAGTATCTATGGCATATGTATTTTATTAATTGAAATAATGAATAGACAAATGAAGTTTTCTTTGAACAGACCTACAGAATTTGCTGATCCTGTTGAGTCTCTTCAACCTATTGCATTTGATGATGATCTTACACCGTTCAGTACGATACCTGTTATGTATACCGGACATCCGTTATTAAGTGATTGGCCAGAAGAATTATTAAAGAAGATATACAGGTATAATCATATTGCTATTGCTTCTAAAAAATGCTTGTTTTGCTAAAATCTATTTTAAATTATGAAAATGTCAAGATTTTATATGACGTAATGTAATATTTAATTTAATAAGCGATGCGTACTGCTTTATTAATCTGCAGGAAAACTCCTTCAATTGATCCTGAAATTCTACGCACAATGAAGATGCAAGGAACAATAGGTTATGCTCCAAATCCTCAGGCCTTTCGACGCAATCAAGTGAGGAAACAATATTCTCCCAAATTTCTACAATATTCTCCTCCATCTCTTTTCAAACTTCCTTAAAACATATATTTTTCTCTTTGCATCCTCTAAAAGATCTCTTATTTATATTCTGAATTGAATTCAGGAGTTAACAAATGTTATCTCATTCATAAGGTTTGATATGATTATACATATATATGTACATATATATATATATATATATATTGTTTACCGTGCCATAGATAAAATAATAACACAGACAGAATTATTTTTTTGATGCTTTTAAGTGATCTTCAATATTTACTACGTGATTAATTTTTGAAACGGTAACGGAAGTCCTTCACATAAAAGCAACACTATTCTGAATAAATATAATCTAATGACACTTCTTTCGTGTATTGCTATCCGTGATATACAGCTGACTTAATTAGCTGTAAGGACAATATCGCGAAACTATCTAACTATCAAATGCCTTAAAGATCTTACTTTAATAACAATATCAGTATAGTCTTGCCATTTTAAAGCAATGTAAGGGCAATATCTCTGTGCTATTTGCAATATAGAAATTGAAGCTCAATATAATTAAAATATTAATTTTTTAGAAAGAAAAAAGATATATTATTAAGACTGATAATATTTCGTGATAACTGTAGAACATAATATTGTTAAGAAAACGTGATATTATATTTTCATAAGCTAGTCTATTATATTCTAGTAATTTCAGTGTGATAATGCATAAAATAAAAGGGTGTATTGTATACATCAAAAATATACTGTCCAAATGATGACATGGAATTGCCATTTCATTTTTGAAATAATGTGTTATTCGGTTTAAAATGATTTATATAAATTTACGAACTACAAAACAACTAAAAAATATGCTCAACACTTAATTGATCTCATTAATGCAGACTGTTATATTTTTAATTATATTTAATAATTAAAATAAATTACAATATTAAACTCCTCTATTACCACAGTAAAAGAAAAATCATTGAATGACAAAATGATGTTTTTTTTTTTTTTCGATTATTATTAAAAACAAAATTAAAAGCACAAACCGATGAGTAAATTTTTACTTATATTATTATTTCAATATAGTGCCAATTTATAATAATTGTAAATTTGTCCTAAATCAAGCAACTGAAACAGTGAAGACAAGACCGTACCAAGGGTTTTGATGAAATTGCAGGGTTACATGTAATGAAAAAAAATATTTTAGGAGAAACTATAAATAAAGAAGAAAAAAAAAAAAAAAAGATTTGATTAAGTAATTTGGAGATGGAGGATGCAAAAGAGATTCCCTAGCATGCTAAAATATGCACTTTAGAAGCTGTAGATCATGATATATATCCCAAAGTTAGCTTATAATCTTACGTGTCCTCAAAAACATTCTAAATTATAAAAGATAGAGTTAAAAGCATTCAGAACATTCGAAAATTGATAAACAGTATTTCTTTATTATAGCATTAACCCTTAAATTTCATCAATTAATATGACAATCCTCTATGTCTTCAAGTTAGCATAACAATACTATGTTTATAATCAAAGCGTTTACACACACTGCTTACTTTTTGATATTTTGCGCTTAATTATAAATACTACATTTATGCATAGACTGTGCTATCTTGATACATGTATAATTGAAGTTGTATTTGAATGAAATAAAAAGTTGTAATAATATATTTATAAGCCTTGCATTAATATCGCGCTGCTTACTTGAGTCGCGCCCAAAGAATTCCGAATAGGTATTATTTATTTTTTAACAATTCTTATTAATTTATGTAGAGCTTATAACAAAATTATACAACTTTTACTATCAAGAAAGAATTATTCATATAATCATTATTAGAATAAAAATAAATAATACCTCTTTTACAGATACCTTACAATTTGGAAAAACGACGTGGTGTAGTCACGAAACTTTTCGCGGCAGATTCACGAGCTAAAACAGACGACGGAACTTTTGTGGCAATACCAAAGCGTTACCGTAAAATTGAGGTGAAATATTCACGAATCGGTTATGATGAATTTGATTTTGATCAGTACAATCGGACGAATTTTTGCGGTCTTGAAGCTACACTTCCAAATAGTTATTGTAATGCGATGTTACAGGTAAGTGTGAGAAATAATTTCAAATATTTTTATTATATAAGTTATATATATATGCACATAAAACCTTAAGTTATATATATATATATATATATATATATATATATATATATGTATGTACGCGTGCGTGTGCGTGTGCGTGCGTGCGTGCGTGTGAGTGTGTGTATGTGTGATATATCCATGATATAATAATACATCATTATAATTACAGTTACTTTATTATTGTGAACCTGTAAGAACTGCATTACTTTCACATTCATGCCAAAGAGAATTTTGCTTGTCATGCGAACTGGGATTCCTGTTTCACATGTTGGATACATCTCGTGGATTACCCTGTCAAGCAGCCAACTTCCTCAGAGCTTTTAGAACTGTCCCAGAAGCAGCAGCTTTAGGCCTTATTTTAAGTGACTTACATCCAGAGGCTAAAAGGAAAACAAGTTTAGTCAGATTAATACAGGTATTTAATCAGTATCAATATACATACATATGTGTGTATATATGTATATATATATATATATATATGTGTGCACATATATATTCATGTATAATTAAACGTAACGAAAAGATCTTTATAATTTTTTAAAATCTTGTCTTAGAGTTGGAATCGATTCATTCTTCATCAAATACACTACGAAATTCTAGAAACTAGAAAACGCCAGCAGGAAGAAGAAGAAGCTGCACGTTTGAAGTCTGGACCTAAATGTGCACCGTTTGTCTATAATGAGCAAGACTTTCCTAGCATTTTACAGGATCTTGGTTCCCGGTATAAAAGTCATGATAAAGAAAGGAAGAAAAGGAGAAAGCAAGAGGAGGATGGTAAATATATGTGGATAACATCGAAAGGTAAACACAATTCATGTGTATCCTTAGCACTGGGCACTTTTTGTGTTTATTTTTCAGCCTGTATGTAATCATGTTTTATATTCTGCTTAAAATATTCAATAGAATTTTATACATAGCCATAAAATACAAAAAAAAAGATATGTTAGAACTTGTGCGTTGGTATAAGGTATCAAATGAATAATTGAGAAATACACGTATTAAGAAATTTCAAATTCATTTATAAAGTAAAAAAGAAAAGAAAGAAAGAAAGGAAATTTATCTAAAGAGGAATAAATATTTATTATAGAGTTCTAACCTGACTTTTGCTCATATTTTATGATATTCCATCAAACTCTATTAAATATTTTAAACAGGCTTGTTCGAAGGCTGCAGGGCTATATCCGAAAGATGACAAGAGGCAACTGGAAACATACGGTATTCTACTATATTTTGTTTTATGAAGTACTACTACCACAGTGGCACAAGAATCTTTATTATTTTATAGTTTCCATCTTGATAGAATTTTTAGGATCTTTTTGTACTCTTGCATTTTTTGGATATTGCATCTGAAGCTTTTTAATTAAACGTATTTCGATAATATGTCTGACCCGCAATTTTACCTTAACATTGCTCTAGATGTTCAGCAATGCGTTGCATTGTTTGTTCGAGTGCTTTTTATATAATTTATTTTTAATAGATCGCAATGTTACAAAAATGCACGTTTATGCCTTTTGCACAAATGTAAATGAGTAAGTTTGTAGTTTAATAGATGATATATTTATACTCTAATGATTTCTATTATTTTAAATCACAAGTAGATCAAGGTAATAAAAAATCTCCTGAAGAAAATGAAGTACGAGACGAGGAAACGGAAATCAGTCGACTATTTGGTTCTGAACAAATACATATACATCGTTGTTTGAAATGTGGACAAGAAGCTACTAAACATTCTATCATGTTATTATGTAATTTAGTATATCCTGAGATAGTTAATCCATGTAAGATATTATCCTGTAATTATTTTCATTTATACATTAAGATGATATAATATACAGATAAATTTTTCTTTCTTGTAGCAGAAGAGGTTCCATTTACAAATATACTTGGACGAAGTTTAAGACCAGAAAAAATTACACCTGCGTGGTGCGACGAATGTCAAAAGTTCACGCCTACTCTACAATCTCGACAATTGACCAAGCTACCTCAAATATTAGCATTAAATTGTGGCTTAGATACACAACAAGTAAAACATATTGATCTAACAAAATTACCTAAGCCATAGATTTTATTATATTATAGAATTTTATGTAACGATTAAATGATTTTAGGATAAAGCTTTTTGGCAAAATCAAATGGACATCGTGGTCCGCAAGGTTTTGAGCGGTAAAGAAGCTAGTCCTTCATCCAGTCCTGTTCCAATTACTGTGAAACCATGTCGATACGGTAGCAATTGTACCAGACTAGGTTGTAGATTCAGACATATTGGACGGGATTCAGGTAGAATAAAAAGTTACGTTTAATAGTATCTATTATAATTTCCTAAAGATATACTCTAATATATTTTAATAATATTTTCAATAGAAACGTCGACAGTATCACCAGCTACACCTCCCACAGCTACAACTAATTCATCTATTTCAACGCCTCCGAGTCATTTGTACTATTCTCATTCGTGGATTCCTCATAATATTGAAATTTCTATAAACGAAAGCGGTGAAATGTTGGTCGAGAAAATTTCTTCTCCAAAGATCGACGATACTACTGCATCTAATTTGTTAGAAAATGGACAAGGTGATAGCAATACGCAAAGGACTTCAAATACTATAGAAATAATTCAAAATAAAAATGAAAACGAAAGTGCAGATATAGAAAACAAAGGATCAGGAAATGTTGAAGAAAAAATATCTAGCTCGACGAGTAAAGTTCAATATAGCCTTAGTGCGGTTGTGTGTTATGTCGATGATAAAAATAACGAGGAAAGAAGAAACCTTGTCGCCTTATTACGCGTTGGCCCGAGTTACCACAAACGATCAACAGGAAGTGCGGTTTCTCAATGGTATATCTTTAACGACTTCTGGTAAGTAATATTATAAGTAATAAATTTGCTGATTAACGTGTAAAGACATATATAAGAGATATGTTTTTTATTACAGTATATCTCCAGTTACACCACAGGAGGCAGTTTGGTTCAATCTTGATTGGAAAGTACCATGTGTTCTTCATTATACAGTAATTCCAGCTCCGGAACCATCGATATTCGTAAGTCCGCTTACGTACGACGTCTTCGGAGAAGACAAATGCATTGCACGTAGTGGAGGAACGACAGGTATTACGTTCACACCTCTTTCATCGGATGAAATGCCCAAGAAAGGTATGGAATACAAATAGATAAAATAATCGATTAACGTTAGAAGATTAGATTTGACAAGACTTTTGTTAATTTTTTTTTTAGGGGAATTAGTAGGAATCGACGCTGAATTTGTTACTTTGAATCAGGAGGAATCAGAACTTCGAAGCGACGGAAAAATGTCTACGATCAAACCGAGTCATATGTCTGTTGCGAGGATTACTTGTATACGAGGGTATATGATTAATTAAATTGAATAATAAAATGAATATAGTTATGTATAAATATTTGGTAACTATATATATATATATATATATGTCTACATTTTTAGACAAGGTCCACTTGAAGGCACACCGTTTATAGATGATTACATTAGCACGCAAGAACAAGTGGTTGATTATCTTACGAAATTCAGTGGAATCCAACCGGGAGATTTAGATGCCAATTTCAGTAGTAAACATCTTACAACGCTCAAATCGACGTATCAAAAATTAAGATTTTTAGTGGATAATGGTATTATATTTGTTGGTCATGGATTAAAGAATGATTTTAGGTATATAATTATATCAGTCACACAATCGCATCTAAATATATTGATTATCTTCTTATAATTAATTATAGATTCTTTTATGATTATTTTTTTTTTTTTTCTTCTCTTTTTATTATGACAGGGTAATTAATTTGGTCGTGCCTCCAGAGCAAATAGTAGATACAGTATGGCTGTTTCATCTACCTCATCATCGTATGGTATCGTTACGCTTTCTAACGTGGCATTTCTTAGGTAAAACTATACAATCTGAAACTCACGATTCTACGGAAGATGCACGAGCTGCTCTGGAGTTATATCGTAAGTACAAAGAACTGGAAAGTTCAGGCAAATTAGCAGAGAACCTCAAAGAACTTTATACTATTGGGACCCAATTACAATGGAAAGTTAGTATTTTATTTGTAATAATATCAACGATTTATTACCTTCATAATTAATACAAACTTTCATCTTTGCAGGTACCAGATAGCTGATATGAGGTTAGTGAGTGTAACGATGAAACTGAGAACATTGAATCAGAAAATGATAATGAGGTCCAAGTGATAAATGCATTTGAGTGTATAATAGGCCAAGTAAATAGTTCAAAAATTAATTCGCCTGACAAAATTTAAATTTAAAAGATAATCCAATTTAGTTCTTTTTCTTTTTTTTTCCTTTTTTTTTTGTTTTCGATTTTTTTCTTTCCCCCTCTCCTTTTTTTTTATACATTTCAGACGATTATCTATCTGTCATCGATATAAATTATCAACTTTACAGAAACGAATATGCGAGCGAATATGAACAATTGTTAAAAATGATAAAATTAATGTGTGGAAATTAAAATTACGGGTATATGAAATTGATATTGGTTTAAAGAAAAGAAAAGAAAAAAAAAAATAGGTGCAAGAAAAAAAAAAGAATCTTTTCAAATTCGCACCGATAGTCGGAATTTGTCATTTATATCGTGATTCGTTATCGATGAGATATCGAATTCTTGTTACATCGAAATTGATTATGAATTAAAAGAGATCATTTTATTAATCTTTTAGGTAATTAAAATTATGCAATTTCTTGTTGATTAGAATTCAGAAAGACTGTGTCTAAATTGTTAATAATCAATAGTTAATTGTATATAATGTTCCATAGCATATTAGCATATCGAAGATCAGAAATTTTTTCACGTTGTTTCATACGTTCGACGTTTCTTTTAATTTTTCATTGTACTAATGTCGACAATATTGTTATCCCTGTTAATTCGGAACGAATTTTTAATGCGTGTACAGAAATAGTAATCAGTATCAGGAAATACTTTGCTATATCTGTGACAGAATAATATTTACACGATCGTAATCATTTCCTTTTAAATGTACTAAAAACGTACATTATACTTTTGTATCTTCTTAGGATACAATGATTAATGTATTTTTTTTATAATCTTTACTTCTACCGATGAATTTTAGTTCTCGTAACGATCTTGGCGTCTTTATTTATTCCAGGCGATCGAACATCGTCAGCTAATGACTCTATCTTTTTATATGAAACTTTCGAAACACAAACACATTCAGGAGATAGTGATATATTTTACAAAAATAAAAAAACAATTGTACTCATTATAGATTATTTTTGTATACATTTTATCAATGAAAAATATTGAAAATAAAGTCAAAATCTATTGCAAAATTGTGTCCCTTTTAACGCGGATGAACGTTTTATAAACAAATAAATAAATACATTTTATAAAATAAATAAAATTCAATCGTAATGTTTGATATGACGTTGTTCTGAAGGTTCTTTTGCTTACAGATTGGTACAATTGAACAGAGTAAATATCGACAAAATAAATGATCAAATCTCTGCATTGGGTCATTACAATGAAGTCATTACAATGACCTAATACTTCACTGACTAATACACATTTCAGATCTTTTAAATCACGTGTACATGTTCAAACTAATATTTTCTTTTAGCATGATATATTTAATATATATATATATATATATATATATATATATTTAATATATATATATATATATATATATATATATATTTAATATATATATATATATATATATATATATATATTATGTATATATATATATTTTTATATATTGTAGTTTCTTTTATAAGGTAACAATATTTTTAATTAGATAATTAATTTGGTACAATCAGTGAATAAAGAAGAAAAGCATTTAATATTAATATCATTATATATATATTTCTTTAACGTTACGCCTGAATATTGTATGTACAAGTTAATTTCTGTATTTTATCGGTCGCTGATCATCTATCTCACAATCAGACACACAGTCTGTTGCGTTAGGTTATTCTCCGTACGTAAGTATAATAACATAATTAATAATTTACAAAATTATACACACATACACCTGGGGCATGGCTGCAGCCCTCCTCGTATGTTTAAACGCTTTACTATATGTTACGTGGTATACATACATACACGCATACATACATACCTACATACATACATACATATACATATATATATATATATATATATATATATATAAATTTAATAAATAATTAAAAATTTGCGTACTGCCAAGCCTGCTTCCCAGATGTAACGAGGAACCCACATAGGCGTCGATCGCAGAAGCGAATGAGATCCGTCAAAAGGCAATCTCGTTCTTTCGTAGAAGGTTCAATATCAATTCCACGAGCGTCTAAAATGCTTTATATTTGTTTCTTTTTTCTCGCTCTCTCTATTATTTTGACCATATTTGTATAATACTTCTTTACAATAGAAAAAAAGATATATATATATATATAGAGACAATCGGAGGTTGAACAAAGAAAAAAAAAAAAAAAAAAAAAAGAACTTAGAATTTCTTTCGCTTCTGATGACACGTGAGGTATGGCTTCAAGTAAGTTACACGTAAAAAGAAAACATCTCCTGACTAGAAACTTGCGTGATCGAGCTGCTGCAGGAGCTGGAAGGAGTATTAAGTGGCAGTATTGCTGTATTAACGATAACGAATCTCGCGTTATCATCGTTCGATGCACCAGCGGTATATACGTTATTCGTGAGACGATCAAATCTAGTAGATTCATTTTCTCCTCCTTTAGCTGGACATCGAGACCGTTAAGGCACTTCTTCCGTGGTTTCCAATGCACGATCGAAACGTGAATAGATTCGATCGGAGAGAGCAAAAAAATGTCTAATAACTCAGTTCGAGTAGAGTCCTTTTTATAAGTGTTCGTCACCTTGTTGGAAATGACCATTCCTGTTCAAGGGTTGTCTTTCCGGAGCATCGGAAGGTCTGTTTCTCTTGAAGAATCCACACTGTTAACAGAGAGAATATATGTTAAAGATGACGACTCGTCTATGGTAATAAGGATTAACTTTTTAATTTCTTTACCTATAGTTTGACTTACCTTATGAAGTAAGTAGATGAGTAGTAATAAAATTATCGTTCCGGCACAAGCAGACAGAACTACTATCCAAAGTGGAATGACATATGGAGAGGACGGAGCAATAGTAGGTTCGATGTTCGTATAAATTTCATGGCTCTTTACTACTTGCTCAATCGGTGTACCGATGAAGGGTTGTTTGGTAACGCGTGCTACCAACTGACTGGAGACCTTAACTTTTTCCTGAAATGCAACTTTCTTCAGAGTCCTGATGTTAACGAGATACCTTGCGGCGATCGTTATCTCTTGGTCCTTTTTCAAAGGTCCAAGGACGCAACGCAATGTAACACATTTGGTGGTATTGCAAGGATTCTGACGACGATTGATTGGGTTATTTTCATCCAAAGAAAAACTACCATCGATTTCTCGACGGTGTCTATTGAGTTCCTCGAATTTTCGAAACTCGGTTACACTCAAGGCATCATTTTCTCGTCTGAATCTTGAATTCAAATGATTTGGATCTATCTCGCCAACGAGATCGAAACGATTTCTCCCATATACTCTGCTATCGACTTGTCTATCCTCCGTTCGTTTGTGTTCGTCAACGTGCGAACTGTATCTGGTCTCGTAATCTTTCTCCATATTGGATCCTTCTTCTTGTCGAGATCTGCTGTAAGAAGATTTGATACCTGGACCACCACCCAAAGTATAAGTACGTTCTTCTGTATAAGTGTAAGACCCTTGTAAAGGAAATCTACGACCATCTTTCAACACGATATATCCTTTCCCATCCTGTCCAATCAAAAGCTGACCTTCTATTCTCAAGAATCGGCTATCTCGTGGCTCGGTAGATACTGAAACATAACTTTGTACTCCTCTATGATCCTGCAGCGGAAACATAGAACCATCCTGAAATTCTATATACTCCTTTCTGTCGGAGGACGTTCTAAATCGTCCCATAAACTGAACATATTGTTTGCCTTGTCTACTGTACGACTGATAACCGGTTGCTTCTTTCGACAAGGATCCAAGGAGTTTCTCTAGTTCTTGATTAGAGCTAATATTTCGTAAACGGAATTCTATTTCGCTGCTACCAATAACGTGCTCTCTGTCGCCAGTTATAAATCCCGATTGTTTCTCTGTATCATGATTTTCAAAAGTATCGTCGTAAATCTTTTCGTCATCGTAATCATAATCTTCTTCCTTTTCTTTTTCTTGTCTCAATCGTTCTTCCTCCTGTCTACGTTCTTCCTCCTTTCGTCTTTGCAAGAGCAAACGTTCGTACTCTTGTTGTTGTCTCTCACGTGACAAACGTTCTTCCTCCGCAGCTCTTTCCAACGCTTCTAAACGTCTCTCCTCTTGTACCCTTTTCAAACGTGCCTCTTCCTCAATTCTCAAAGTTTCCAGTTCCTGACGACGGCGTTCTTCCTCTTGTTGTTTCAAACTTTCCTGGTACTGTCTTATGCTTTCGTTTTCGTCGATATGCACCATTGGAGTACCCGTTGAAGAAAAGGAACTTTCCTGATTTCCATAGGCAATCCTACCAGATTCTCTCCAATGATTTTCAACATTTCTACTGTAATTCAAATTTCTATTACGCGATTCATCCAAGTTGGATAAATTCGAATCGAAATTACTTCCTTGAACGGTTGTCTGTAAACCACTTCCTATATTCGTCGAACTGCCACTATAACCATCGGAATCGGAGTGAAAAATAATTGCCCTGTTAACACCGGATATTCCGTCGGCTTTATTACTAGCACTACTCGTCACTCCGGAACTGTTTTGCGTATATGTGGTGGTTAACACACCGGGTTGTTCTCCACTGGAAGTAAGCTGTATCCTTCTGGTTTCGGTGTTAACGACGTTTGTAGAGGACGATGAGGAGTGTCGTGATTTTTGGATGTCCGAACTGTCGCCACTATTTACATCGCTCTCTTCCTTGCGATTCGATTTATTAGATTGTAATGTTTCGAAACCTCTTTGTACGTTGATCGTTTTGCCTGAATGAGATTCGTCCAAGATTACGCCAGATGGATCTGGATAGCTCTGATGCAACGGTCTTCTTCGTTGATCGAGCTAACAAATACAAATTGAAACCAAATATGAATATAATATAACGTCCAACCAAATCAACATAATTTGTCAATGTTATCACTTACCTGAAGACTGAGATAATTAGCATTTGCCGTTTCACAAGCAATCGGCCCGGTCATTTCCGGTTGCTCGATCAAGTACAACAACTCTTCACCAGCAAGTGTTTGAGCAGGCCATATCAGAAATGCTTCCGCTTCAAGTATATCCGATGGTCCCTGATTATATATAATATAATTGTGAATGACTGCTGGCCCAAACTCTGATTCAGTCGTAACGTTCGTCGCAGTGTAATTGTAAGGATTGTAATAGATTTCTTTGGGTCGACTTTCACCCTCCACGAGTAATTCCGTTTCGATCCAAATCGGTAAGGACAAGTGCCAGCTGTTGTCATTGGTCGTTGTACCGTTCTCGGGATTGGTCGTGTTGACTTCCATATAGAATTCGTAAGACGGTGCCATACTATTAGACGTTACAGGTTGCAAGAGTACTTTGAAATTGACCAATTGTCTTTGAGGAAGAGGATTGCCGATATCGCAACGCAAAGTATTGTTGTTCGATTGTTTAGGGGCCGAACATTGTACAGGTACTTCGGTCTTGTCGATTCTTTCGATTTTGATGTAATCGATGCCAGCTGGCAATTGGATATTGTAAGTAGCTTCGAACGCATCCTCGCCATTGTTTATCACCAAAATCTCCAGTTCTAATTTCTTTCCGGATCCTAGAAGGTATCGTTCGACGTTTGGTTTAACACTGAGCTGTAGATCAGGTATGCAAACGTTGTCAGGACCACAATTCTTTCTTATCGATAACGAATCCTTTTTGGACATGGTAGCACCGATAACAGGTCTAAGAGATATCCTAGGATCTCGTGGACGATTATCGGGCAATTGATCGTCTTTCAAACTTATACGCAATTCCGCTTCCAACGATGTCAATTTGTCACGAATATTTGGTGTCACGTAAACCTAAACGATAATACGTTTAATAAAAAAAAAAAAAAGGAACTTACAAGTGTGATAAGAAAATTAAATAGAATTAGACCAGTTTACCTGTACTGTACGACAGAGTTGTTGATCTCGTTCGAGCGTGATCGTCTTGTTTATCATGTTTTTATTCTCATGTTCAATGAAGAACAATCGCGGAGCCTTTGTTTTCTTAACGTCGACGACGTATTGAACGTTGAACACGTATCTTGATAGGACACCATCACCACTGTATCTGAAGCATCCTCTTAATGGTAGAGAAGTAACTCTGGTACCATCGGAGAGAGTATAATTCTTATCATCTAAAGAGATCAATTTCGATTCGGTTTCAAAAGTCACGAAAGAATCCATTTTGATGACTGGACGCGCTCTGAAGAAGAATGCTGAGCTGGATTCGTAAGCTCCAACGACCAAGTCAGGATAATGATTGCCATCGAGATCTAAGCTACCAGCTACGGAAAATCCGAAGGTCTGAATTGGTACGTTCAATTCTTCGGCATGAATAGCTTGGGAATATTTCTCTAAAACACCGTTTTTCGATCCGTGATAAACGTAAACGGCTCCACGACCGTTTATTCCACCGTAAGGAGCACCAACAACGAAATCACCATAACCATCATGGTCGATATCCCCTAGAAAAGCCAGTGACAAACCGAAACGCCCGCGATTACTTTCTCCGTCTCTGAAAAAACGAGATAAAAAGCTTATCGCGAAAGTTCAGCGAACACTAGATGAGATTCGAAAATTCTTCGAATTTTTCTGTTCTTTCTTATTTTCAGATAAGGAAACTAATCGTTTCTCCTTTAAATGTGAATCCATATAATTTAATTTTAAGATCGACGGAATAATGTTGTTTCGTAAAATTCGAAACATTACATTCGACCATACCTGCTGTCAACCTTTCGGAACTTCTCGAGAGATCCTCCTTGATATATAACATAGATTCTTCCAGTTTCGATATTCATTTCTGGATTGTCCGGAATAGTATACATCGGTGCACCGACTATAAGATCGTCTAAACTGTCACCATCAATGTCACCAGCTGCTACGGAATAGCCGAAGTAAGCACCCATTTGTTCACCGGTGACGTTTTGATGATTGGTCATGTTGGAGGTAAAGAGTACGACCTAGAACAACGAAGATAATAACATATACCGGGTATTCTATTTAAAAATCAAATATCTAGATATATCCGTCGGATTGAATGATACGAAAGTACTGTTACAGGACAATAAAATACAATACAATGATATGGAAACTTTTTTTTTCAAGATCGTTCCTTTTAAGATACGATAGTCATCGATACGATATAAGAAAGGCATGCTTATGGTATGATAGCTCGTAAAAATGAAAATAAACCGAAGGGCTATCAGTTTCTTTTTATTTTGAACAAAAGAAAAGAATCACGTTCGAATAGACATTTCTTTTTATAAAGAAGAATCGGTGAATAAGAAGAAAGAGTTATAAAAAGAAATTACGATTAGGCTAGGTAGCTATTTATCGTTGGTTAGCAGGTAAGGTCAGAGCATATCTTACCTTGCCACGAAGACCAGATCCCCTGGGTACACCAACAGCCGTGCCACTGTCTCCGTTTCCAACGAAGTCTCCCGCGGCGACCGAGTAGCCCATGTAACTGTCGTCTTCGTTCGCCGGAGCTTCCTTTGTGAACATCACTTTGGCGCGACTATTCAACGGCTGCGAAAATGCTTGACCTGCAAAGCGAATTGTATGGTGTCTTTAAGGACGAAAAATTTCAGACGGTGACTAACGATCTCGCTCGAGTGGGTGGTGTCCATGTACGTATTTCTTTCACGATTGCTTTTTTAATCCAATTATTTATATTTCTCTCTCTCTCTCTCTCTCTCTCTCTCTCTATTTTTGCTTAAGATTTCTCTTTCCTTGGCAAGATTTTTATTTCTTTTTCATGAAAATCATCGACTATGAGGAATCGCAATCGTGAAATATCTCGAACGATGGACTATGTGTTTGCAGGTTTACAAGCGATACACTATTATTTATATTAATATTTAGCTTTTAAGCGTAAACGTATCGTATCGGTAGTGACATTATTTATACGCAGGGACATTCCAGCTGTCTTGATCACTTTTGAAAGACGTGACGATAGAGAAGAACTGGAGCGACGATTAGAACGATTACAAGTAGCAGGATAGATGGATCCAACGTTACGTTGAACGGCTCTGCTTGAGACGTGAAGCTGGAAAAAGCGGCCTGCACCTGTTAGACCTGATCATCCTAAACTGACCTGGCAGTAATTAACGAATAATGAAAGTTCATGAAGCTCGTTTCATCGATCTTAGAATTTAATGTTCAATCGTTAATGTTTTCGATTGTTGTTGTTTTCTTATTTAATTTTTTGTTGTGTGTTATTGACAAAGTAGGCACAAAACAAGCGTCGTAATTAAAAAATTCAAACGAATCTAACGCCAAACTATTTACTCGTTATTATGATTAATAGATTTAGATTAGGATCCACTGCCAAGCGAGTATTAAAAGGTGGAAGATTTTTCTTTTCTTTTTTTTTTTCTTTTTTCTTTTTATATTACTCGACGACACATTCCTACGAAGATCTTTTTTCTTGACGAATTTTCGAAATAACAGCGTAGGAATCAAGCAACACGTGTTAATTTGCCATTTTTGTTTTGTTTTTTAAGTGGTTTGCAACAAATAGTGTAAGGGAAAAAATGGGTAGCTGATTAAAAACCGACTATCACTTAAACATGTATTTTGTTTTATTTATTAGAAAAGGGGAGAGAGATTTGGGCAGCTGCAAATACGCGGTACCTGCAACTTCTTCCTGAAGGAAGGACGTAGTTGCCACGAATTGGAATCTCATCGACGTGCTGATAGAGTATAGTTGACCTGAAACGTTTTATCTTTTCTAAATCACTTAAAAATATTAATTCAAATTAATAATAATCCGTCTCGTTTCTGCCGCTTCTGAATCGTCCTGTAGTAGCAGATAGCGTGGATAGATAAATTCAATCCATTTTTACATGAGACAATAATAAGAAAAATTTATACTTACGATGAAACACAAATTTCGTCATCTTCGTCATTGAGAGACTTGAATCGCTCAAATCGTTATTTCTCTTTTCATGAGAATTCAATTTTTTTTAAATTCAATTAATTAATTAAACCGATAAAAAGTACAGTTAGAACGATAGAATATGGTATACAGCATTGTTGACATTTTTCATATCTCTTACAAACAACATCTTGCTCGAGAAGAAAACGAAAGAATGTTTCATCGATTCTAACTTCAAAGATTTCTCAATTATATCAAAGATCGAAAAAAAAAAAAATGGCTTACCTTGCCAGTACCAACTTCCTGGCGCGCCAATAAAGAGTCTCTCGCCATTCTGAAATCAATAAAAAAGATAAATTTGTTCATTGTTCAATTCGTAATTGAAAAGAGAGAAGTGGAAAGAAAAAATTAAGAAACAAAAAGAAGAAAAAAATAAAGAAAAAAAAAGAAAAAAACAAAAAAAGAAACAAGAAACAAAAAATACAAGTATAAAGAAAGCTCGATTCGTTGGCATTGCGTATTGTTATTTAGTAAACACAATAGTAGTAGTGTGTGAGATGAACAGGAAACCGAGTGCACCCACGAAACACGAATTTTTCTTCAATTAACAAGATAACTTCGAAGATAGTCGCGTACATACTTATGTACGTACTTGTATACGAGTCTCACAAACACGCGATAAATCGGTCGCTCTTGTAACGTGCTCATGCTGCTTCAGTGCTCATTCGAAAGCACACGAAGGGAAAAGGAGAGGAGGAAACACGGTTATGCGTGCGCGCATATTAAATTTGTCGAGCGAAATGTACGCGAGAAATCGCAGATAAGATCAACCGATACCATATCTTTCCCATAAGCGTTCATTAATTTGAACGATAGATTCCTTTCAAAAGTATATAGGAGAAGATTAAAAAGAGAACTTTTCGAACTAAATATTATTAACAAAACTAAAATGTTTTATTCGAATCGCTAGATCGCGATTTTAATTAAAATCAAAACTGATTATTCTCAGATTGATTTCTTTTCCCTTCGATTCGAACATCGCTTACAAAAATTACTTTCGTAAAAAGACGATTGCACAATTTTTATAAGGAATAATAAAGAATATCGAAAAGAAATTAAAGCTTTATCTGAAGTTTCTGATACCACGTGATTTATTAAAAAAGAAGATAGGATACTTAAAACTTTACGATCGTAACGCCACTTAATCTCTCTTTCTCTCTCTCTCTCTCTCTCTCTCTCTCTCTCTCTTTCTTTCGAGTGCCACTCGAAATCGTCGACATACCTAAACCCCCGTTAATTCGTTCACAACTCGCATTTCCCATGGCGTTTAACGCACGACGTGGGATTATGTCCTATTTTCAAAACCGATACTAAAGAAATAATCCATCTGGAGTTTTCGTAACTCGAAAGAACGTTGTTAATTCTTTAATATAATCCTTTAATGCGAACCACTATATAATATTCAATTGGTTTCGTTTGGAAATTCACATTTCTATTATATATATTATACTTACGATTTCATAGCGTTCATTCGGGGTTCGTGTTGTTCGTATGGAACCGGTTAAAGTGTATCTCTTTGTCCGTTAGCGAGATACGCGCGGTTATAGTAGCCTATAAATTATCTCACTAACACGCACGTTTCCGTGACGTTTGCGTTCACGTTGTGTAACGGTAAGAACCACGACGGGGACATCTAACGACTGTAATAAAGATTACGCATCGCATACATATTAATTAATAGCCTGCGGAGCATGAATGATCTCGTAAGAGACCGAACGCGTGGAAAATAGATGAGGCAGTTCCTTTTCATTCTTTTTTTTTTTTCCTTGCAAAATTACGCAATCGGAGTAGTACGCATGTATGTACCAATGCAAATGCATGATCAAACGTATACATAGATAGTAAGCATGTGATAGAAAAGCGAGAAGAGAATGAATATCACGACGAATCAAAGGCGTAGAATAATTATCATTTATCTCCAGATTAAAAATCATTTACGTAACGCAATTGTCTCTACATTTCCCTTCTTCTTTTTTCTTTTCACTTCCTTTTTTCCTCTGAAAGATCAAAGAGATCTTCAAAGGACGCAAAATTCGATTCGACGATCGATGAAAGGCCGTTCAAAGTTCGAGAGTAGAGATCGGGAGTCAAGGTCTCGGCTTAAATATCGTCGAGATCGAAGTGTTAATAGCGGGACAATGCCGATGCACTTTCTCGGAGTGCACCTACGCTCGACACATGTAGTTAGTCGCCCACTCAAGATGCGTACGAGTTTCGTAAGTTGAATGGACCTGAAGTAATGGATTGGTGATGGTGCCGGTAAAGATGGAAGAGAAGAAATCGTTTGAAAAGGATAGTGAGAGGGATGAAAAGGAGGAGTACGTGTAAACGTTGATGATCTTCAAAGGGCATAAGTTCGATAGATGATTTATAGGAAATGCAAAGTCACGTACTTTGAGCATCGAATTAATTATCACTGAGTTTGGTATATATAATTATTTCTTGAAAGGTAATCATAGAGAATCGTTGGAGATGAGGAATGTTAACAAAAAAGAAAAAGAATATATATGTATATATATTTTATATATTATACGTATGTTCATATACGTATATATATATATATATAAAATAAAATATTATAATTATAATACATAAATATATATACATGCAATTATACAAAAAGAAATAAATGATAATCTGTCGATTCTCGAAAAAATCTTATATAAACGCTTATAACATACAACTGCGTATTGTATAGAGAATAGAACGAATGGAAACGCGATTAACGATTGGAAAGCAATTCGAGGGAAGATAGAAGATAGTAGAGCAAAAAAGGGCTACGATACTTTTAGTTTCTATTTTATCAGGAGAAAGGGTCGGGAGAGGTCGAAGAGACTCGCCTAATCCGGCTGCGGGAAATATCGTATCGGAGATAGAAGAAAAGCTTATAGGTAGGCACACATGTACACACATATATGTAAGTAGGTATATTATAGCGAGAAAGTGAGAGAGAGAGAGAGAGAGAGAAAGAAACAGAGAGAAAGAGAGAAATAGGATAAGAAGTACCGCGTACAGGCAAGGAATCGCGAAAAGAAAACTAGCGTCTAACTTCGTTTTACTCTCCTTATCATGAGAAATGGCGGCCGTTTATAAAACAATGCAAGCAGGACCACCGGCGCGCGTAGGTGGCCTCCTTGCAAACGGTCGACGGTGAACACGGAACGCGGTGACAGAACGAAATGTCCAAGCCTTAAATGGCCACCTGAAACTCTCTCCCCTTTGCCCACCCTTTGCTCCGCCATCCTGTACTTGCATATATCCTCTCTTTTTTCTTTACTCTACTCTCTCTCTCTCTCTCTCTCTCTCTCTCTCTCTCTCTCTCTCTTTCTCTGTCTCTCTTTTCTCTCTTGTCTTATTCTTTCAACTTTTTTCCTCATCCCTTTATATCCTGACTCTCAGTGCTCTTAGTAGGGATTTACTCGTAGAATCTAAAGCCATACTTCGAACGTAAAAAAGAGACACGTTCGTCGACGCGACAAAGAGTTTTCTCTTTCGAACTCGAACTCATTTTAATGGCTGTTTATATAACGATTGAAATCCTCGCGTTCAAATTATTTTTCAGACTCGGCATCAACTCGTCGTCGATTTCGAAGTTGGACGAGTTGGAACGTTGTAAAAAAAAAACTGGATGAAGAGGATCAAGGAAGAAAAGTAGTGGATGCGATACGTCTCGGTGGTCGGTGAGTAAAGGACGGCTAAAGTACGAGTTAAAGTGGCGCCAGTCCGGTAGGCATTTCGGCTTGGGACTTTATTTATCGTTCGTGTCCGTAAATGTTATTATTTGTGAGACGGTGCACCGGCCGCAACGCCGGCGATTCGCACGCTCGGCGAACAATGGGAGTCTCCTCCAGCTCCTCCTCTTAGAGAGGATACACAACGATGTCAAACGTGCGACCGAGTCACGTGAACGCCCAATGTCTCGATGGGTGAACACACCAAACATACACACAGACATACACACACGTGTATGCACGCACAAACACACCTACGATCGCACAATCACGCATACACGTGCGTACTTGCATCGATATACCTACCAACCGTGACTTTTGTACATCTGCAATTCTTTTTTGTCTCCCTTTGCAACAATGAAGAGGGATAAAAAAAAAAAAAAAAGAAAAAAATCCGAGACAGAGAAAGATAGAAAGTTATTTTCAGGACAAAAATATTTTCCCCCTATTGCCTGGGAAAAATTGGATAAATTATGATAACATATTTTATCAAAAAAA